>NC_140575.1:34107905-34130405 GCF_057381845.1 Rhamphochromis longiceps | reverse complement strand
GCCAGGAGAGGATGGGACAAAAGTGGAATAACTGAAAAAGTAAGAGGTGTAGAGGGCTGATGTTGGTGTCTAGGTGGGGGTTTTGGTGGGTGCCGGACGCTGTGGCGAAGAGGCCACGCCGATGGCTTCTTCGGTTCTGGAGATATGGCGAATCGGACCAAAAAGGATGGGACAAAAGGGTCCCAGTCGGAGAAAGGAAGGTGCAGAGGGCCTGGTTCCACTGGCATTGCGTTGCCCGTGTGCGGGCGCATCCGCAGGTGCCCAACATGGCATGGTTCAGAGTACCTTTGCAGGAGGCTTAGGGATAGGTTAGGGGGTAATAGCCAGAATTTGACGGAATAAAATGGAATAACTGGGAAAGTAAGTGTCGTAGAGGGATGAAAGTTGTGTCTACGGGGGGGTTTCGGGGTGCTCCGGACACCCTGGTGAAGACCCCATGTCGATAGCACCAACGGTTCTGGACTTGGTGTAAATGGGTCAAAATTTGACGGAATAAAAAGGTCAAAGTGGCAGATAGGAGTGTCCGATCGGGACGATTCCACCACCACTGTACTCAGCAGGCCCTGCCGGGTCGTTAGACACGCAGCATGGCAGGGATCGGTGACATAACATGTAGCAGTTTCCCTTCACAGAAGCGTCTGCAGCAGGTGGGTGGAGGAGGAGGCAGCAGAACCAGGCCTTTGGAGCACTGTGTCATCTCCTGGTCCTGATGCTTTGAATCTCCCTCTCTGTCTGTCTGTCTGTCTGTCTGTCACACACACACACACACACACACACAGAAGCTGGTCAAGTGCTGTGCAACTGGGATTGCACCTGTCGTCCACAGGAGGGCGCCTAGCTGGGAAGTCCAGTACATTCCATATTAAAGTTGTTGCAAGTGCATTTTTTGTGTAAAAGACAGACAGACAGACAGACACACACACACACACACACACACACACACACACACACACACACACACACACACACTGTAAGGTCTGAAGTGCAAAATTTGAATTACATTCCTTTGTATCTCTCCCTCTCTGTCTCTCTCTCTCTCTGTCTCTCTCTCTCTCTCTCTCTCTCTGTCAACACACACACACACACACACACACACACACACACACACACACCAAAGCACACAGACAGAAGCTGGTCACAACTGCTGTGCAACTGGGATTGAACCAGGGGGGCTCCCTCTGCTGGCTCAATGCGGTACAAAGTGTCTGAAGGAGTTATACCGGCGAAAATAACATCTTTCAATTGCATGTTTGGTCCACAGGATGGCGCCTAGCTGGCAAGTCCTGTACATTGCATATTAAAAGTTGTTGCAAGTGCACTCACATGTATTTTTTGTGTAAAAGAGACACACACACACACACACACACACACACAAGCTGGTCAGCTGCTTTGCAACTCAATGCGGTACAAATCGACTTGTGTGCCTCTTTTTCTCTTTGGGTTTTCTGTGTGTTTTTTTAAATTTTTAAATCCACAGCAAGTGTCTCTCTCTCTCTCTCTCTGTCTGTCTCTCTGTCACACACACACACACACACACACACACACACACACACACACACACACACACACACACACACGCACACACACACGCTCAATGGAGTATAAAATAAAGACCGGGGCAGTTCTCTCACTGGAGTCTCTTAGAGTGGAGGCTGCCCTTGCTAGCAAGAAGTTCTGTGTGTTTCTCTTCTCTGAGTCTTTACTGAAGAAGTGTTTTATAACATTTTCCTTAACAACTGACATGTGTTTTTTGTGTAAAAGAGAGAGAGACACACACACACACACACACACACACACACACACACACACACACACACACACACTCACACTCAGCGGCTCAGAGATGAGGGAAAAACAACAGAAATCAGGATAGATTTTAATGTCAGGAGATGCCCTGTGATGCTGGGGCCATTGTGTAAGATTGGAATGTGTACCAGTGGCTGGTGGGTGGTCCTTGAAGGTCCCGGGAGGAGGCGGCGAGGAGGCAGCGGGTGGCTGGGCTTGAGCTGTGGATCAGGGACGTCATTAATTCTGCCTGGTGCTGCGTGTGCCCTGTGCAGCTTGGATGTCTGCCGCTGACGCTCTGTGGTTCCTGTTCCTGTCATAAAAGGCCCTGTACAAGGGGAGAAGAAATGCATCATTGGTTACCAAAATAAAACAGTGTCTTTCTGCCTGTGTCATTCTGTTTGGTTTCTTTGAGCGTTTGTTTCTTAAATACACAGCAAGTGTCACTCTCTCTCTCTCTCTCTCTCTCTCTCTCTCTCTGTCTGTCACACACACACACACACACACACACACACACACACACACACACACACACACACACACACAGACACACACAGACACTGTGAGGTTTGCAGTGCAAAATTTGAATTTTAGTGCATGGTGATTTGTCTCCCTCCAGTGGCCCACGGCAGGTATGATGAGGCTTAAATGATAGGTTATGGGGAAAAAGCCAGGAGAGGATGGGACAAAAGTGGAATAACTGAAAAAGTAAGAGGTGTAGAGGGCTGATGTTGGTGTCTAGGTGGGGGTTTTGGTGGGTGCCGGACGCTGTGGCGAAGAGGCCACGCCGATGGCTTCTTCGGTTCTGGAGATATGGCGAATCGGACCAAAAAGGATGGGACAAAAGGGTCCCAGTCGGAGAAAGGAAGGTGCAGAGGGCCTGGTTCCACTGGCATTGCGTTGCCCGTGTGCGGGCGCATCCGCAGGTGCCCAACATGGCATGGTTCAGAGTACCTTTGCAGGAGGCTTAGGGATAGGTTAGGGGGTAATAGCCAGAATTTGACGGAATAAAATGGAATAACTGGGAAAGTAAGTGTCGTAGAGGGATGAAAGTTGTGTCTACGGGGGGGTTTCGGGGTGCTCCGGACACCCTGGTGAAGACCCCATGTCGATAGCACCAACGGTTCTGGACTTGGTGTAAATGGGTCAAAATTTGACGGAATAAAAAGGTCAAAGTGGCAGATAGGAGTGTCCGATCGGGACGATTCCACCACCACTGTACTCAGCAGGCCCTGCCGGGTCGTTAGACACGCAGCATGGCAGGGATCGGTGACATAACATGTAGCAGTTTCCCTTCACAGAAGCGTCTGCAGCAGGTGGGTGGAGGAGGAGGCAGCAGAACCAGGCCTTTGGAGCACTGTGTCATCTCCTGGTCCTGATGCTTTGAATCTCCCTCTCTGTCTGTCTGTCTGTCTGTCACACACACACACACACACACACACACAGAAGCTGGTCAAGTGCTGTGCAACTGGGATTGCACCTGTCGTCCACAGGAGGGCGCCTAGCTGGGAAGTCCAGTACATTCCATATTAAAGTTGTTGCAAGTGCATTTTTTGTGTAAAAGACAGACAGACAGACAGACACACACACACACACACACACACACACACACACACACACACACACTGTAAGGTCTGAAGTGCAAAATTTGAATTACATTCCTTTGTATCTCTCCCTCTCTGTCTCTCTCTCTCTCTGTCTCTCTCTCTCTCTCTCTCTCTCTGTCAACACACACACACACACACACACACACACACACACACACACCAAAGCACACAGACAGAAGCTGGTCACAACTGCTGTGCAACTGGGATTGAACCAGGGGGGCTCCCTCTGCTGGCTCAATGCGGTACAAAGTGTCTGAAGGAGTTATACCGGCGAAAATAACATCTTTCAATTGCATGTTTGGTCCACAGGATGGCGCCTAGCTGGCAAGTCCTGTACATTGCATATTAAAAGTTGTTGCAAGTGCACTCACATGTATTTTTTGTGTAAAAGAGACACACACACACACACACACACACACACAAGCTGGTCAGCTGCTTTGCAACTCAATGCGGTACAAATCGACTTGTGTGCCTCTTTTTCTCTTTGGGTTTTCTGTGTGTTTTTTTAAATTTTTAAATCCACAGCAAGTGTCTCTCTCTCTCTCTCTCTGTCTGTCTCTCTGTCACACACACACACACACACACACACACACACACACACGCTCAATGGAGTATAAAATAAAGACCGGGGCAGTTCTCTCACTGGAGTCTCTTAGAGTGGAGGCTGCCCTTGCTAGCAAGAAGTTCTGTGTGTTTCTCTTCTCTGAGTCTTTACTGAAGAAGTGTTTTATAACATTTTCCTTAACAACTGACATGTGTTTTTTGTGTAAAAGAGAGAGAGACACACACACACACACACACACACACACACACACACACACACTCACACTCACACTCAGCGGCTCAGAGATGAGGGAAAAACAACAGAAATCAGGATAGATTTTAATGTCAGGAGATGCCCTGTGATGCTGGGGCCATTGTGTAAGATTGGAATGTGTACCAGTGGCTGGTGGGTGGTCCTTGAAGGTCCCGGGAGGAGGCGGCGAGGAGGCAGCGGGTGGCTGGGCTTGAGCTGTGGATCAGGGACGTCATTAATTCTGCCTGGTGCTGCGTGTGCCCTGTGCAGCTTGGATGTCTGCCGCTGACGCTCTGTGGTTCCTGTTCCTGTCATAAAAGGCCCTGTACAAGGGGAGAAGAAATGCATCATTGGTTACCAAAATAAAACAGTGTCTTTCTGCCTGTGTCATTCTGTTTGGTTTCTTTGAGCGTTTGTTTCTTAAATACACAGCAAGTGTCACTCTCTCTCTCTCTCTCTCTCTCTCTCTCTCTCTGTCTGTCACACACACACACACACACACACACACACACACACACACACACACACACACACACACACACAGACACTGTGAGGTTTGCAGTGCAAAATTTGAATTTTAGTGCATGGTGATTTGTCTCCCTCCAGTGGCCCACGGCAGGTATGATGAGGCTTAAATGATAGGTTATGGGGAAAAAGCCAGGAGAGGATGGGACAAAAGTGGAATAACTGAAAAAGTAAGAGGTGTAGAGGGCTGATGTTGGTGTCTAGGTGGGGGTTTTGGTGGGTGCCGGACGCTGTGGCGAAGAGGCCACGCCGATGGCTTCTTCGGTTCTGGAGATATGGCGAATCGGACCAAAAAGGATGGGACAAAAGGGTCCCAGTCGGAGAAAGGAAGGTGCAGAGGGCCTGGTTCCACTGGCATTGCGTTGCCCGTGTGCGGGCGCATCCGCAGGTGCCCAACATGGCATGGTTCAGAGTACCTTTGCAGGAGGCTTAGGGATAGGTTAGGGGGTAATAGCCAGAATTTGACGGAATAAAATGGAATAACTGGGAAAGTAAGTGTCGTAGAGGGATGAAAGTTGTGTCTACGGGGGGGTTTCGGGGTGCTCCGGACACCCTGGTGAAGACCCCATGTCGATAGCACCAACGGTTCTGGACTTGGTGTAAATGGGTCAAAATTTGACGGAATAAAAAGGTCAAAGTGGCAGATAGGAGTGTCCGATCGGGACGATTCCACCACCACTGTACTCAGCAGGCCCTGCCGGGTCGTTAGACACGCAGCATGGCAGGGATCGGTGACATAACATGTAGCAGTTTCCCTTCACAGAAGCGTCTGCAGCAGGTGGGTGGAGGAGGAGGCAGCAGAACCAGGCCTTTGGAGCACTGTGTCATCTCCTGGTCCTGATGCTTTGAATCTCCCTCTCTGTCTGTCTGTCTGTCTGTCACACACACACACACACACACACACACAGAAGCTGGTCAAGTGCTGTGCAACTGGGATTGCACCTGTCGTCCACAGGAGGGCGCCTAGCTGGGAAGTCCAGTACATTCCATATTAAAGTTGTTGCAAGTGCATTTTTTGTGTAAAAGACAGACAGACAGACAGACACACACACACACACACACACACACACACACACACACACACACACACTGTAAGGTCTGAAGTGCAAAATTTGAATTACATTCCTTTGTATCTCTCCCTCTCTGTCTCTCTCTCTCTCTGTCTCTCTCTCTCTCTCTCTCTCTCTGTCAACACACACACACACACACACACACACACACACACACACACACACCAAAGCACACAGACAGAAGCTGGTCACAACTGCTGTGCAACTGGGATTGAACCAGGGGGGCTCCCTCTGCTGGCTCAATGCGGTACAAAGTGTCTGAAGGAGTTATACCGGCGAAAATAACATCTTTCAATTGCATGTTTGGTCCACAGGATGGCGCCTAGCTGGCAAGTCCTGTACATTGCATATTAAAAGTTGTTGCAAGTGCACTCACATGTATTTTTTGTGTAAAAGAGACACACACACACACACACACACACACACACACAAGCTGGTCAGCTGCTTTGCAACTCAATGCGGTACAAATCGACTTGTGTGCCTCTTTTTCTCTTTGGGTTTTCTGTGTGTTTTTTTAAATTTTTAAATCCACAGCAAGTGTCTCTCTCTCTCTCTCTCTGTCTGTCTCTCTGTCACACACACACACACACACACACACACACACACACACACACACACACACACACACACGCTCAATGGAGTATAAAATAAAGACCGGGGCAGTTCTCTCACTGGAGTCTCTTAGAGTGGAGGCTGCCCTTGCTAGCAAGAAGTTCTGTGTGTTTCTCTTCTCTGAGTCTTTACTGAAGAAGTGTTTTATAACATTTTCCTTAACAACTGACATGTGTTTTTTGTGTAAAAGAGAGAGAGACACACACACACACACACACACACACACACTCACACTCACACTCACACTCACACTCAGCGGCTCAGAGATGAGGGAAAAACAACAGAAATCAGGATAGATTTTAATGTCAGGAGATGCCCTGTGATGCTGGGGCCATTGTGTAAGATTGGAATGTGTACCAGTGGCTGGTGGGTGGTCCTTGAAGGTCCCGGGAGGAGGCGGCGAGGAGGCAGCGGGTGGCTGGGCTTGAGCTGTGGATCAGGGACGTCATTAATTCTGCCTGGTGCTGCGTGTGCCCTGTGCAGCTTGGATGTCTGCCGCTGACGCTCTGTGGTTCCTGTTCCTGTCATAAAAGGCCCTGTACAAGGGGAGAAGAAATGCATCATTGGTTACCAAAATAAAACAGTGTCTTTCTGCCTGTGTCATTCTGTTTGGTTTCTTTGAGCGTTTGTTTCTTAAATACACAGCAAGTGTCACTCTCTCTCTCTCTCTCTCTCTCTCTCTCTCTCTGTCTGTCACACACACACACACACACACACACACACACCAAAGCACACACACACACACACACACTGTGAGGTTTGCAGTGCAAAATTTGAATTTTAGTGCATGGTGATTTGTCTCCCTCCAGTGGCCCACGGCAGGTATGATGAGGCTTAAATGATAGGTTATGGGGAAAAAGCCAGGAGAGGATGGGACAAAAGTGGAATAACTGAAAAAGTAAGAGGTGTAGAGGGCTGATGTTGGTGTCTAGGTGGGGGTTTTGGTGGGTGCCGGACGCTGTGGCGAAGAGGCCACGCCGATGGCTTCTTCGGTTCTGGAGATATGGCGAATCGGACCAAAAAGGATGGGACAAAAGGGTCCCAGTCGGAGAAAGGAAGGTGCAGGTGCAGAGGGCCTGGTTCCACTGGCATTGCGTTGCCCGTGTGCGGGCGCATCCGCAGGTGCCCAACATGGCATGGTTCAGAGTACCTTTGCAGGAGGCTTAGGGATAGGTTAGGGGGTAATAGCCAGAATTTGACGGAATAAAATGGAATAACTGGGAAAGTAAGTGTCGTAGAGGGATGAAAGTTGTGTCTACGGGGGGGTTTCGGGGTGCTCCGGACACCCTGGTGAAGACCCCATGTCGATAGCACCAACGGTTCTGGACTTGGTGTAAATGGGTCAAAATTTGACGGAATAAAAAGGTCAAAGTGGCAGATAGGAGTGTCCGATCGGGCCGATTCCACCACCACTGTACTCAGCAGGCCCTGCCGGGTCGTTAGACACGCAGCATGGCAGGGATCGGTGACATAACATGTAGCAGTTTCCCTTCACAGAAGCGTCTGCAGCAGGTGGGTGGAGGAGGAGGCAGCAGAACCAGGCCTTTGGAGCACTGTGTCATCTCCTGGTCCTGATGCTTTGAATCTCCCTCTCTGTCTGTCTGTCTGTCTGTCTGTCACACACACACACACACACACAGAAGCTGGTCAAGTGCTGTGCAACTGGGATTGCACCTGTCGTCCACAGGAGGGCGCCTAGCTGGGAAGTCCAGTACATTCCATATTAAAGTTGTTGCAAGTGCATTTTTTGTGTAAAAGACAGACACACACACACACACACACACACACACACACACACACACACACACACTGTAAGGTCTGAAGTGCAAAATTTGAATTACATTCCTTTGTATCTCTCCCTCTCTCTCTCTCTCTCTCTCTCTCTCTCTGTCTCTCTCTCTCTCTCTCTCTCTCTGTCAACACACACACACACACACACACACACTGTAAGGTCTGAAGTGCAAAATTTGAATTACATTCCTTTGTATCTCTCCCTCTCTGTCTCTCTCTCTCTCTGTCAACACACACACACACACACACACACACACACACACACACACACACACACACACACACACACCAAAGCACACAGACAGAAGCTGGTCACAACTGCTGTGCAACTGGGATTGAACCAGGGGGGCTCCCTCTGCTGGCTCAATGCGGTACAAAGTGTCTGAAGGAGTTATACCGGCGAAAATAACATCTTTCAATTGCATGTTTGGTCCACAGGAGGGCGCCTAGCTGGCAAGTCCAGTACATTCCATATTAAAGTTGTTGCAAGTGCATTTTTTGTGTAAAAGACAGACACACACACACACACACACACACACACACACACTGTAAGGTCTGAAGTGCAAAATTTGAATTACATTCCTTTGTATCTCTCCCTCTCTGTCTCTCTCTCTCTCTGTCTCTCTCTCTCTCTCTCTCTCTCTCTCTGTCAACACACACACACACACACACACACACACACACACACACACACACACACACACACACACACACACACACACACACCAAAGCACACAGACAGAAGCTGGTCACAACTGCTGTGCAACTGGGATTGAACCAGGGGGGCTCCCTCTGCTGGCTCAATGCGGTACAAAGTGTCTGAAGGAGTTATACCGGCGAAAATAACATCTTTCAATTGCATGTTTGGTCCACAGGATGGCGCCTAGCTGGCAAGTCCTGTACATTGCATATTAAAAGTTGTTGCAAGTGCACTCACATGTATTTTTTGTGTAAAAGAGACACACACACACACACACACACACACACACACACACACACACACACACACACACACACACACACAAGCTGGTCAGCTGCTTTGCAACTCAATGCGGTACAAATCGACTTGTGTGCCTCTTTTTCTCTTTGGGTTTTCTGTGTGTTTTTTTAAATTTTTAAATCCACAGCAAGTGTCTCTCTCTCTCTCTCTCTGTCTGTCTCTCTGTCACACACACACACACACACACACACACACACACACGCACACACACGCTCAATGGAGTATAAAATAAAGACCGGGGCAGTTCTCTCACTGGAGTCTCTTAGAGTGGAGGCTGCCCTTGCTAGCAAGAAGTTCTGTGTGTTTCTCTTCTCTGAGTCTTTACTGAAGAAGTGTTTTATAACATTTTCCTTAACAACTGACATGTGTTTTTTGTGTAAAAGAGAGAGAGACACACACACACACACACACACACACACACACACACTCACACTCAGCGGCTCAGAGATGAGGGAAAAACAACAGAAATCAGGATAGATTTTAATGTCAGGAGATGCCCTGTGATGCTGGGGCCATTGTGTAAGATTGGAATGTGTACCAGTGGCTGGTGGGTGGTCCTTGAAGGTCCCGGGAGGAGGCGGCGAGGAGGCAGCGGGTGGCTGGGCTTGAGCTGTGGATCAGGGACGTCATTAATTCTGCCTGGTGCTGCGTGTGCCCTGTGCAGCTTGGATGTCTGCCGCTGACGCTCTGTGGTTCCTGTTCCTGTCATAAAAGGCCCTGTACAAGGGGAGAAGAAATGCATCATTGGTTACCAAAATAAAACAGTGTCTTTCTGCCTGTGTCATTCTGTTTGGTTTCTTTGAGCGTTTGTTTCTTAAATACACAGCAAGTGTCACTCTCTCTCTCTCTCTCTCTCTCTCTCTCTCTCTGTCTGTCACACACACACACACACACACACACACACACACACACACCAAAGCACACACACACACACACACACTGTGAGGTTTGCAGTGCAAAATTTGAATTTTAGTGCATGGTGATTTGTCTCCCTCCAGTGGCCCACGGCAGGTATGATGAGGCTTAAATGATAGGTTATGGGGAAAAAGCCAGGAGAGGATGGGACAAAAGTGGAATAACTGAAAAAGTAAGAGGTGTAGAGGGCTGATGTTGGTGTCTAGGTGGGGGTTTTGGTGGGTGCCGGACGCTGTGGCGAAGAGGCCACGCCGATGGCTTCTTCGGTTCTGGAGATATGGCGAATCGGACCAAAAAGGATGGGACAAAAGGGTCCCAGTCGGAGAAAGGAAGGTGCAGGTGCAGAGGGCCTGGTTCCACTGGCATTGCGTTGCCCGTGTGCGGGCGCATCCGCAGGTGCCCAACATGGCATGGTTCAGAGTACCTTTGCAGGAGGCTTAGGGATAGGTTAGGGGGTAATAGCCAGAATTTGACGGAATAAAATGGAATAACTGGGAAAGTAAGTGTCGTAGAGGGATGAAAGTTGTGTCTACGGGGGGGTTTCGGGGTGCTCCGGACACCCTGGTGAAGACCCCATGTCGATAGCACCAACGGTTCTGGACTTGGTGTAAATGGGTCAAAATTTGACGGAATAAAAAGGTCAAAGTGGCAGATAGGAGTGTCCGATCGGGCCGATTCCACCACCACTGTACTCAGCAGGCCCTGCCGGGTCGTTAGACACGCAGCATGGCAGGGATCGGTGACATAACATGTAGCAGTTTCCCTTCACAGAAGCGTCTGCAGCAGGTGGGTGGAGGAGGAGGCAGCAGAACCAGGCCTTTGGAGCACTGTGTCATCTCCTGGTCCTGATGCTTTGAATCTCCCTCTCTGTCTGTCTGTCTGTCTGTCTGTCACACACACACACACACACACACACACAGAAGCTGGTCAAGTGCTGTGCAACTGGGATTGCACCTGTCGTCCACAGGAGGGCGCCTAGCTGGGAAGTCCAGTACATTCCATATTAAAGTTGTTGCAAGTGCATTTTTTGTGTAAAAGACAGACACACACACACACACACACACACACACACACACACACACACACACTGTAAGGTCTGAAGTGCAAAATTTGAATTACATTCCTTTGTATCTCTCCCTCTCTCTCTCTCTCTCTCTCTGTCTCTCTCTCTCTCTCTGTCAACACACACACACACACACACACACACTGTAAGGTCTGAAGTGCAAAATTTGAATTACATTCCTTTGTATCTCTCCCTCTCTGTCTCTCTCTCTCTCTGTCTCTCTCTCTCTCTCTCTCTCTCTGTCAACACACACACACACACACACACACACACACACACACACACACACACACACACACACACACACACACACACAGAAGCTGGTCACAACTGCTGTGCAACTGGGATTGAACCAGGGGGGCTCCCTCTGCTGGCTCAATGCGGTACAAAGTGTCTGAAGGAGTTATACCGGCGAAAATAACATCTTTCAATTGCATGTTTGGTCCACAGGATGGCGCCTAGCTGGCAAGTCCTGTACATTGCATATTAAAAGTTGTTGCAAGTGCACTCACATGTATTTTTTGTGTAAAAGAGACACACACACACACACACACACACACACACACACACACACACGCTCAATGGAGTATAAAATAAAGACCGGGGCAGTTCTCTCACTGGAGTCTCTTAGAGTGGAGGCTGCCCTTGCTAGCAAGAAGTTCTGTGTGTTTCTCTTCTCTGAGTCTTTACTGAAGAAGTGTTTTATAACATTTTCCTTAACAACTGACATGTGTTTTTTGTGTAAAAGAGAGAGAGACACACACACACACACACACACTCACACTCAGCGGCTCAGAGATGAGGGAAAAACAACAGAAATCAGGATAGATTTTAATGTCAGGAGATGCCCTGTGATGCTGGGGCCATTGTGTAAGATTGGAATGTGTACCAGTGGCTGGTGGGTGGTCCTTGAAGGTCCCGGGAGGAGGCGGCGAGGAGGCAGCGGGTGGCTGGGCTTGAGCTGTGGATCAGGGACGTCATTAATTCTGCCTGGTGCTGCGTGTGCCCTGTGCAGCTTGGATGTCTGCCGCTGACGCTCTGTGGTTCCTGTTCCTGTCATAAAAGGCCCTGTACAAGGGGAGAAGAAATGCATCATTGGTTACCAAAATAAAACAGTGTCTTTCTGCCTGTGTCATTCTGTTTGGTTTCTTTGAGCGTTTGTTTCTTAAATACACAGCAAGTGTCACTCTCTCTCTCTCTCTCTCTGTCACACACACACACACACACACACACACACCAAAGCGCGCGCACACACACACACACACACACACACACACACACACACACACACATAAGCTGGTCAGCTGCTTTGCAACTCAATGCGGTACAAATCGACTTGTGTGCCTCTTTTTCTCTTTGGGTTTTCTGTGTGTTTTTTTAAATTTTTAAATCCACAGCAAGTGTGTCTCTCTCTCTGTCTGTCTCTCTGTCACACACACACACAAACACACACACACACACACACACACACACACACACCAAAGCACACACACCAAAGCACACACACACTGTGTATCATCACTGATTTCTATAATCCACATAATCCAGATTCGATTTGGTGCAATTTTTACTCAGAAAGTGAGAGATCTTATAATTCTGATCATTTATCAGTACTGACACTAAACTTTATCAGAGATGTGACCATCACAGCACATGCCGTTGTGTCAAAGTAACTGAGAATAAAAAAATAAAAACATAAAAACATAAAGGAGATTTTCCTGGCATGGATTTTATAGCAGATAACCTTAAAAATATTCTGCAATTATACCTAATTTGAAAAAGTTTACATTTCTTCAGTATTAAACAGCAGAAATGAAGCTTTCTTATCCGACGTCATTTACAAAGGAAAGAAAAGACAGCGGCCGCCAGCGCTGTAAACAACGGTAGACTGATGGGTAATAAGCGAATGAGTAATACAGAAAACACATGTTTGAGATGGGAAACTTTTCTTGAAGTTTCTCTCACAGTTCACGCACAGCGAGCTGTGCGTGAACTGTGGGTTTTATCGTGTTGGAAGCAAAACAGCAAAAGTAAGAAGGAATTAAGGATGATATTAGCCCCCACGCCGACTAAGCTAATTCTGATGCGTCGGTCCGCTCTGTTTACGTCTTCGTGTGGAATGCGTTTCCTGCTCTCATTTGCTGGTTGTTGTTGAAATAGTTTTGTGAGCTTTAACCTGAGATTCTGGCGTTTCTGGTAAAACACATTTATATTCATTCAATTCAGGATTTAATGAATCGATATCGCTTCATTCAAGCTACTCACCCGTCTCTATCCACCTCCACTTCCAGCTCGACCACGGACAGAGGTCCCGCCCCTCACTATCTCTGATTGGTTTAGACCACGAAGGGGAATGACGTGTGTCTGTTGTTGAACACATGGACGTCTGTCGCTTGGCGAGCGATCGGGTGGTTTAGCGAGTGTCAGCCTCTTAAGTTTAAGACAAGCCCGGCTGCTTTTTAAGCGACGCGGCGCTAGCTACCCAGCTAGCTCAGTACACAGGAACTACTTCCGGTAGTTATACAAAATAAAAGCGTCCCCCATTATAATCCGCTATAATGCCATACTTCCGCTGCGCGCGCCGTTGATATATACCTTGGCTTTACATTAATTGTGAGAAAACAAAACAAACAAATAACTCACCGTTGAGTCGATTGTGAGGTAGTGTAAAGACGAATGAATCGGCTGGGTTATTGCACGCTGTCAACTGGTCTGTAGTGTAGGATTTGTCGATATCTGACAAGTAGGCCAACCACAGGGACACAGCGGCCGCCTCCATTACTCCCGACATACCACTAGAGTGAGCCAGCACACCACAAATGAAGTTTTCTTGTTCTCCATTCATTTCAATGGGAAAAAACTTGCATTAAAATATTCATATTTAAAAAACTATAGAAGTAATAAACACCAAAAGTCATAGCAACTCATTCCAGCTCCAGCCGCACACAATGATATATCATATGTGAACCTTGTCTCAAAACTGTGGGGCGAGTTAAGGTCCAAAATAAACACCAAAAGTCATAGCAATTAGATGGAGTCATTGCTTTGGCAATGACTCCATCTAATGGTTAAATTTCTGAACTGCAGGCTCAGTAAGTAAGTAAGTAAGTAAGTAAGTAAACTTTATTTATTAAGCGCTTTTCACAGACAGACATTCACAAAGCAGCAGTGATGAGACGCAGGTCTTGCGTCCATGACTGCCCTCGCGAGTTAAAGACAGCTGCAGTGTTTGTGTTTTCTAACTCAGGTGTCTCAGCTGAAGAACTGCGGGGTGATTTTAAGAAATCCCCTGTCAATTGGTTATGAGCAAAAATTGTTTCTATAAAATAAAAATTAAAAAAACACAAAAAAAAACCCCAGTTTCAACCGTAACGTGAAGTACACATTTTATTATTTTTTTCCTTTTAGTGAAAGGAAACAGCCGTCGCCGGTATGCTAGTGCGCACGCTCCACCCCCTCCTACGCCTCTTTCCCCCCCTTCTTTTTGCTTTGTAAATAAACAGAAATGTGACTTTTGCTTCATAAACAGTTTGACAAACAAGTGGTGCCTGCAGGGTGTATATTCATGGTATAACCGGCATAAACACAGCCTCACTTCGTGTGTGATTGTGCAGGAAATACAACTGTGCGCTCAGCTTCGAAAAAGGACCGCATCTATCCATTTATCCTCATCTCACCTCTATGTATGTGCTCTCTTTGAGCGCAGGTGCGGCTCTTTGCTGTGACACATCTCTAATGTAGTCTAGACGCTCCGGCGCCAGGGGTCATCGGGTGACACACACACACACACAAACAACAAGTAACACAACATGGACCATGAACTCTGCGTGACTCAACTATACCAAGACAGTTCACCTATTACGAGCCTTTAAAGTAAGCTTATTGCTAAATAGTCTTGATATTTAATCAACAGGTAAGGTAACACCTGATTCTGTTCACATGGACGGAGTTTTTTCAGTGCTAAATAGTCTGCACATCCCGGCTCTTATTATTTATTTTGCTGCGTTATTTTGCAAAATTATCTAATCTAAAAATAAACTACATAAATGAGTGCGATGCAATATTTTGCTCTTGGTGTTTTCAGTCCTTTATGTCCATCTTATGTGTCATTTTTTTCTGTTATCAATCAACCAACCGATCATTCGATTAAAGGCCTGTCAACGGGCTTCGTAAAGGTTCTTTTAAGGTCACCAGAAAGCTACATAAAGACTGCACCTGCACCTGCACCAAAGTTCTTTTTTTTTTTTCTCTCTATCTCCGAACATTGTTGCATTTTAAAACCATCTTCAGTGAGCTATAAATATGAGGCGCTCCAAACACACTCTCAGTTTTACTTCTGCCAAAAAATGACCACAATGCCGAGACGACTGGAGGTCCAGAACTCGATCCTCACTGGTGGGGACAGCTTTAACATGTGGCACGACTACATGAATCTGAGCCAAGTGTTCGAGAAACTGTGCAGCAACCGTGAGGTTGATAACCGAGACACCGAGCGTCCAAAGAAGGGACAAGCGCCCCCTTGGAGTAAGGTCCACACTTCCACTCGGGGGAAGAAATCCTCCAAAAACTCATCACAGTCCAGTCCGACCAGCAGCGCGTCGGACACCAGCAGCAGCGCCTCATCCTCGGACTACTGCCGCTTATGCAAGCAGAACGGGGAGACTCCGAGGGTGTACCTATCTCACAAGCTCAAATCAGACGACGGGAAAGTTTTCTGCCCCGTCCTCCGGAACTACACTTGCCCGATCTGCGAAGCCACCGGTGACAGCGCTCACACACGCAAGTACTGCCCGCAGATGAAGTGCGAGGCTGCTGGGAGGATGCAGACCGTAGGCAAGTTCTGGTAGCTGCTGAAAACTGAAGCTGCGAGAAACTGTACATATTTACCGAACTGTTTGGGGTATGTGTTCGTGTTGGCAGAGACCGTTTCAGTTCCAAAGACTGTTTCAAGTTTGACTGTCAAACACTCCGCTGCAGTCTGCAGCAAGGAGCCCTCATCCATCACATCTGTGGAGCCCCGAGCCGGGGTGAGCGCTCTCAAACCTCGGTAAAAATTAAACTCTTTAAAGTCCTCGAGTGTTTATTGTTGTTGTTGTTATTGTTGTTGTTGTTGTTGTTTAATATGATACAATTTCGGGGGTACTTCATAGGTCACAAGTGAAACACTAAAGTGGCTAACCTTTCTGTGGAATTAAATAGATTTCTAAAAATGTGCCCATAGTGTCAGTGCGCGAGTCTTTTAGTTAAAATGCAAATGCTATATTATCCCTCATGTCAGACAGATTATTCGACAAAAACGTCAGTATTTTGTCTTTTTTTTTTTTTTTTTGGTATTATAGAAAATTTTTAACTCACATGCAACTCTTCCACTTGAAGTTACAGATGTACCTGAACTCACCAGAGAACATGCGTCATAAAAAAATAATTAAATTAAATTAAAAGTAACACTTCAAGGCAAAAGTGAAACGATTATGTGAAGTGAGAAATTGAATTAAGGTTCAATAGTTTTAGTTTCAAAATAGAGGGGCTGGGGAAATACAGTATACAAGGTCAAAACAGAGTTTGTACAAGTTTGTACAAAGACAGCTGCAGTGTTTGTGTTTTCTAACTCAGGTGTCTCAGCTGAAGAACTGCGGGGTGATTTTAAGAAATCCCCTGTCAATTGGTTATGAGCAAAAATTGTTTCTATAAAATAAAAATTAAAAAAACACAAAAAAAACCCCCCCAGTTTCAACCGTAACGTGAAGTACACATTTTATTATTTTTTTCCTTTTAGTGAAAGGAAACAGCCGTCGCCGGTATGCTAGTGCGCACGCTCCACCCCCTCCTACGCCTCTTTTCCCCCCTTCTTTTTGCTTTGTAAATAAACAGAAATGTGACTTTTGCTTCATAAACAGTTTGACAAACAAGTGGTGCCTGCAGGGTGTATATTCATGGTATAACCGGCATAAACACAGCCTCACTTCGTGTGTGATTGTGCAGGAAATACAACTGTGCGCTCAGCTTCGAAAAAGGACCGCATCTATCCATTTATCCTCATCTCACCTCTATGTATGTGCTCTCTTTGAGCGCAGGTGCGGCTCTTTGCTGTGACACATCTCTAATGTAGTCTAGACGCTCCGGCGCCAGGGGTCATCGGGTGACACACACACACACAAACAACAAGTAACACAACATGGACCATGAACTCTGCGTGACTCAACTATACCAAGACAGTTCACCTATTACGAGCCTTTAAAGTAAGCTTATTGCTAAATAGTCTTGATATTTAATCAACAGGTAAGGTAACACCTGATTCTGTTCACATGGACGGAGTTTTTTCAGTGCTAAATAGTCTGCACATCCCGGCTCTTATTATTTATTTTGCTGCGTTATTTTGCAAAATTATCTAATCTAAAAATAAACTACATAAATGAGTGCGATGCAATATTTTGCTCTTGGTGTTTTCAGTCCTTTATGTCCATCTTATGTGTCATTTTTTTCTGTTATCAATCAACCAACCGATCATTCGATTAAAGGCCTGTCAACGGGCTTCGTAAAGGTTCTTTTAAGGTCACCAGAAAGCTACATAAAGACTGCACCTGCACCTGCACCTGCACCAAAGTTCTTTTTTTTTTTTCTCTCTATCTCCGAACATTGTTGCATTTTAAAACCATCTTCAGTGAGCTATAAATAGGTCACAAGTGAAACACTAAAGTGGCTAACCTTTCTGTGGAATTAAATAGATTTCTAAAAATGTGCCCATAGTGTCAGTACAGGATTGTGAACATCGCAACGCAAAGTTTTTGATTTCTCTCAAAACATATATTTCTTTTCATGCTGAACAGATAATATCTTTAATTTGAGTCAAAGTGATTTGCACTTGAACACGCCCACCAGAAATAGACCGGGACCCATTTTTATTCTGCATGGCTGCTGGAAACATCATGTCACATCTTTGATTAATTTCATCTGAAAATAAACGTAAGTAAAGCCAAGTGTGTTACAAAAGCTTTTATAATTTGTATTGCCAAAATCGCAGAAAATAACCCCATTTAAGCTGGGTCGACAGCCACCCCTAATTTTTGCATGATTGTAGCTGCTAGCTATAAGCTAGCTAGCTATCCTGCGCAACGTTAGAACTGGTTACCAGAAACCGACCATCACAGTCGGGAATACAAGTTAGTATACTGGTAAAAAACGGCTTTTTGCCTAACTAGCTAGCGTTACCACGATGCATCGGTGGTGGATAAAGCTAGCTAGCATAAGTTCATAGTTCATAACATTCATAGTATAACTCCGTGCTCCGCTTCGTTTGAATTTTTCTGGTGAGCTCGCGGTTTCTAGACACAAGCTTGTGTTTGTGCGCGCACGTTTGTCTCTCTTCATATAAATATCTGTGTGTTATGTGTGTGTACACCGAGCGCAAAAGATAATTATTAATGTGCATGATTTAGAGACAGAAATAACAAGCCAGCATATAAGATCAATGACATAAGACTAATTCCTTCAATTGACTTTCAGGCGCAGCTCGGAAAAATGTGCATTTTCTGAAGAAATTTTAATTTTAACAGCAAAAAATTGACCCTATGCCAAACTTAGTCGCTAATGGCTGGTCTGTAGACTGTTTGGTATGTCATGTTACGTATTTCTTGGTTTTTCTATGTAATGTGTTTTATAGAGAAGTAACATTATTCTTTTTTTTCTGTATGCTTTCAGAACCACAGATCGCTCCATCCATTCCATGGCTGAAGCATACATTTTCATTTAATCTGAACAGGTATCATTTTGCATTTACACTGCACATCCTTTTTAAACATTTCATAATAATCTAGACTCTCCCTCATTATCCTCTCATTCACCTTGCTGATGTGTTGAGGACTTGATAAAAGAATACATGGTATGTCCATATCTGTTCTGTCTCTACATGAGATGCAGTCTCTTGATGTAAATTTGACAACTCTGCTATTAAATGCAGTGATTAATGTAGGACAGCAACGATTAATCAACTCATCAAGTTAATATCTTAGGGTTCTGTATTGTTTTCTTTTTTTTTTTCTTGGGCTTTGTGGAACATTTATGAAAATGTTCCACCATTGATTTAATTTAATGATTATGCAATTCACAATCTGATTAGTCAAATAATTGTTCTAATAGTCTGTGACCAAACAACTATCAAAATAGTAGTTTATTATGGTCAAAGATTTATCAGGTGTGCCAGACTTCAGTTCTTCACTTGTACATTTTGTTCCATATTTTACCTCAAGATATCCCAGAAAGATGAAGCTGAGGAAGAGCTGCAGAGTACCACCATGGCACTCTTCGTCTTCAGGGACAACTCAAGCCTCCTACATCAGCCTCGAGACATCGGGATAATCATTGATGGTGTGGAAGTCCTGAATGAGTTGCCTTCTGTGGCAGCTGGAGTGGCAATGGTCTTTGGACTCTGTTATGCTCTTAATATGGAATATCCACGAGGATTCAGGTTCACCTTTGAGGCTCTTCAAAAGATTATGATGGAGCTTGACTTTAACAAGATGACCTCTAAGATTCGCAAACTTAATTGTGAACTTAACACTGCACAGTAGTGTGTTTGCATGCATGTGTGCATGTGTATGTGCACATGCATGTGCATGTGTGCTTGGTTGGCCTGCAGTGGTATTCTACATTCAAAATTTATAAGAACACCCATTTGAAAGGGAGATTTAAGTTGATTTCATTGATACATGTGTAGATTTTTTTTTTTTTTACATTGTACAGGCACAGTGCACATATAAACATTTTTGAGTACTTGCAAATTGGTTTAAAAAGAGTTTTTATAATGGTTTTATGCCAGTTTTAGACAGGTTGCAGGTTTTATACTGGTTTTCAAAAGATTGCAGGTTTTATAAAACAAACATTTCTCTAATCATTTCTGCCGTAGCACTAAATCTGTATATTACTAATCCTCTCTATTGATTATAGTTAAAATGGTTTGGAACAATAAATAATTTTGAAACAATTGGTTGGCCAACTGTCTTGTTTTTTATAGGAAATGCAGAGCATTTTTGAACTGAAATGAAATGTAAAAAATATAGTTTGAATATATGTAAATCAATTACCTGGCTTCAACACAAACATATTAGTTCATGTTAATTTGGTTCGATGTGAATACATTAGGTTGGTTAAATTTCAATATATTAGCTTGGTTCAATAATTAAAATATGGTTCTATGTAAAAAAATCAATTTGGATCAATGCAAAATTTAAAGTTTCAGTCAAGTCTAGTAATATTGTTTATATCAACATAAAAGTATCAGGTCATATCAAGTGACTCAATTTGGATTCTATAAAGCCAAATATTTTGGATGTGACAACTGGACATCATTTTTTTTAATTTGAATAGGGTTATTTTTTTTACAGTGTAGTTTATTTCTCACAGTTTTTTAAAAATTCTCTTGCTTTATGGTTCTTAGCGCTGTTACCAGTCTTTGCATTTATCATCATTTTTTCTCTTTTTTCTTTCATGTTACACAAACATGATTACATATTGCATATGAATCAAGGTTGCGCAGAGGTGGTTGCATTTCCCAGACAATCATGCAAAATATATACATTTCTTTTTTTAAAAATGACATGGTGCGACAGGACTGTAGCACAGTAATACAGCAACATCAGAGGCAAATTCCATTCAAGTTTTGCAAGCCTAGCTTTGAACTTTATTTAAATAAACGGCAGTGACTCGTTATGACAAGGATCATTCTTAATCTCACTCAAACCATGCTGAACGGCTCTAACCCAATTAGGAACATAGGGTTGTTGTTTTTTTTGTTTTTTTTTTAAAAAGAAAAGAAAAACATAACTGAACACAACAGTATGTCAGTGCAGTGACTAATCAGGCAGTACAGTTTCAGGAACCGTTTTAACTGAGGCAGGATGGCATTTTGGTTTTTAAATGGGCATTTAAAACCTGAAATAATCCTAAAGGCTTAGACAAAAAGGTGACATTTGTTTTCGAAATTGAGGTGATGGGCATCTTAGTCGCTGTCACTCCTCTCTCCTCTCTGGAGCAGCCTCTTTCCACTGGAGGGCACGGGAACCTCATGCTTCACTGAGACCTTTGACTTGCTTTTGCTGTCCTTGTCAAGCAGCTCCAAACCGTCATTGATCTTCTTCAACATCTCGTAACGCTCACGCCCACGAACAGGGAGGAGAAAAACCTCCTTGTCGTCCCCCTCAGCACTGGAGGTACATTTGGACTTCTTTGTGGATGTGGTGTCAGGAGGTGGTGCGCTCTTTCGTTTTTTCGCCTCTTTGGTGCCGCTCTCCTTCTTCTGTTTATTGTCCTCCTGTAGCTGTAACAAAGAGGGACGAAATAACAAAAAAGAGAAACATATTTGTCAAGTAATTTTACCCCCCCCCCCAAAAGTGGCATTTAACATGATGATATTCTATTGCCTTCTGGGGGAGGGAAGGAACAGCGGTTTTTCTTTTGAGTTTATATTCAAGTTTTCTCCTTCTTGCCCCCTCTGGTGTACAATTTCTTCCTTTTTCCTGTTTAAAAAGAGTTCACATATTTTGTCATTTGACTGTAAGCAGTGCAAGGAGGAGATGCTCGCTTTTTGCATGACAGTCTGCCACTTCAGTCTTCCCTTTCTTTATAAGGCTGGAAAATACTTCAGACCCCTCCTCAGGCAGTAAGGGGCCTGAGGTGGGGTCTGAACTGTGGGTACCGGTATGAGGAGAGAAGGGGGACAGGACTGGATAGTGGCTTAAAGTTAGGATTTGGTTTGATTAGGTGAGCCGGTTTTTGGTTGTGTCTGCTTATGATTTGAAACAGGTCTGAAATGAGAGAAAGAGGAGTTTGTTCCTGGGGAATTATAAGACAGTGGTGTCCCGTTTTCCTTCTCATTAATCATATGAGAAGAATGAAGGCGTTTTAAAGATTTTTGAGTTGAGGTTTGTCCTTCTGCAGCTATCAGTTTTCTAAAGAACTCGTCCTCCTCATACTGCAGAGTGTTTAGGAAACTTGGCTCAGAGCTGCAGAAGTTCTTGACTGTCGTACATTTGTGGTTAGTCTGATGAAACTCATTTTCAGTGTACTGACTGAAAGTGAACAGCGGGTCCTGACTCCACGTCTGTGGTAAAGGGTTAGGGTGTTGAAAAAAGATCAGGGAACCAGCAATCGCCGGTTCCTTGAGATGAACTCTCCACCGTGGGACAGGATGGTGGTACCCCTGCCCCAGTTCAAAAAATTGCCCATCTTGGGTTTACGCGCATCTACTGAGCTCTTCGCGACGTTTCGGCGTTCCTTCGCCTTCTTCAGGCCGAGCTCAGTGTGTCTGTGTTGTGTGCCTTGTGCCAGAACTAAACTGAAAA
>NC_140575.1:34062905-34105405 GCF_057381845.1 Rhamphochromis longiceps | reverse complement strand
GTGTGCGGCTGACGCTCTGTGGTTCCTGTTCCTGTCATAAAAGGCCCTGTACAAGGGGAGAAGAAATGCATCATTGGTTACCAAAATAAAACAGTGTCTTTCTGCCTGTGTCATTCTGTTTGGTTTCTTTGAGCGTTTGTTTCTTAAATACACAGCAAGTGTCACTCTCTCTCTCTCTCTCTCTCTGTCACACACACACACACACACACACACACACACACACACACACACACACAGAAGCTGGTTAGCTGGTTAGCTGCTGTGCAACTGGGATTGAACCAGAGGGGCTCCCTCTGCTGGCTCAATGCGGTACAAATCGACTTGTGTGCCTGTCCTTCTCTTTGGTTTTTCTGTGTGTTTTTTTTTTCCAAATCCACAGCAAGTGTCACTGTCTCTCTCTGAGTGCGCAAAACTTTTTTTCTTATGCACACCATTAAAAAAAAAAAGTTGGGCGCACCCAAATCAGCGTTCAAAGATTGATGGCTCCCTGTCAGAGCACTGGCTATGAATTTCAGATCGATCAGGCCTTAACTTGACAAAAAAGTTATCAATCGTTCTTTTCATCTTTTCTCATTGCCCACGGTCAGTTATATCCACTTCTGTCGGTCCTAGGATATTCACTAGGGCTGGGTATCATCACTGATTTCTATAATCCACTTGATTCCGCTTCACAAGGTCCAGATTCGATTTGGTGCAATTTTTCCTCAGACAGTGAGAAATCTTGTAATTCTGATCATTTATCAGTACTGACACTAAACTTTATCAGAGATGTGAACATCACAGCACATGCCGTTGTGTCAAAGTAACTGAGAATAAAATAGAAAAAAAAAACATGAAGGAGATTTTCCTGGCATGGATTTTATAGCAGATAACCTTAAAAATATTCTGCAATTATACCCAATTTGAAAAAGTTTACATTTCTTCAGTATTGAACAGCAGAAATTATTCTTTCTTGTCCGAGGTCATTTAAGTACAAAGAAAAGAAAAGACAGCGGCCGCCAGCGCTGTAAACAACGGTAGACTGATGGGTAATAAGCAAATGAGTAATGCGGAAAACACATGTTTGAGATGGGAAACTTTTCTTGAAGTACAGAGCGAGAGCTGTGCATGAACTGTGGTTTTTATCGTGTTGGAAGCAAAACAGCAAAAGTAATAGGGAATTAACGACGATATTTATCAAATGTGAAGCATAGTTTGGTTCTTCTTTTGCTGCTGGCCTAGTGAATTTTGGTTGAAGAGAGACAAAACCTGCAGCCCAGAATCTTGCGCAAAAAAGACGTAAAGACGATTCAGACACGACGAATCAGAATTAGTGAGCTTTTGGCTTTCAGCCCCGACGGCGGCTAAGCTAATTCTGATGCGCCGGTCCGCTCTGTGTTTACCGTTTCCTGCTCTCATTCGCTGGTTGTTGTTGAAATAGTTTTGTGAGCTTTAGCCTGAGACTCTGGCGTTTCTGGTAAAATACATTTATATTCATTCAATTCAGGATTTAATGAATCGGTATCGCTTCATTCAAGCTACTCACCTTTCTCTATCCACCTGCACTTTCAGCTGGACCAAGGACATTTACAGAGGTCCCGCCCCTGACTATCTCTGATTGGTTTAGACCACGAAGGGCAATGACGTGTGTCTGTTGTTGATCACATGGATGTCGGTGGCAAATTTTACAAACACTTCTCATAATGACTAACTACTCCTGACATTTTTGAGATGTTAGCTCTTTATACAACGAAGTTATAGTGCGATACAAATAATATCAGGCTGATCCTGCCACAATTTGTTCCCCCTGTGTAAATCACGGACAAACAGTATCCCACATTGCTGATTTTTCATTCACAAACACTTCTTATTATGACGCATTACTCCTGAAACTTTAGAGGATTTAGCTCTTTTTAGAGTAAAGTTACAGGAGAATAAAAATAGTTATCAGCCAAAATGTTAATGTTTTATTAAAATAATCCCATCTGATACCCCGTGAGATGAGATAACTCTTTAATGTCATTGCACAGTCATACATAGTACAGTAGTACAATGAAACTGGAAAACTGTCCTACGTCGGCTTTTCCATATATATATATAATTTTCTGTTGTATGGTAATGTAACGATACTAATTTTTCACAAAATGAAAACATCAGTACTTCCTGCGTGCTCCCAGCACAGGGGAAACAAATTCTGTCGGGGATACCTACTTTGGCACAACAGATCCAAGTATAAAAACAATAACAAATACAATTTCTAGGTTCCATAACAGTTTTTATCATTACTTTATTGTGGATTAGGTGAAGAATTGTTAAATGTGGACAATTTAAATAATAGACTAATGCAATAGCAAATTGTGCCTTTTTCTCAGATGGACAGCAGATGGAGTTAGAGGAGATGAGGTAGGAAGAGAGGCAAAGATTGAGTCATGGGCAGAGCCTAGTTTATTTCTCATAGTTTTTTAAAAATTCTCTTGCTTTATGGTTCTTTGCGCTGTTACCAGTCTTTGCATTTATCATCGTTTTAAGTGTCTTGATTTTAACTGGATCTAAAAGGCTTGGATCTCCACATCGTTGGTGGGAGAAGGTTATCAGGGTGGCTTCAAAATTTGCGACCACACGTTTGCTTTGCATTTTCCCCACCAAGTTGAAGTCACTGATTTTGCTGTTCCAGACTTTTGGAATCTCAGCTGAAACCCACATTCGCCAGGGTAATCTGTCGTAACCGGAACAGTGGAGGCTGCAGGTGTAATGCCGTCTTTTTGCAAAATGTCATTTGGCAGCTCAAAGAGATTTTCACCAAAGTTTTCAGCTAATTGCTGCTCATTGATGATCTGAAACATCTCCATGGTGTCATCTGGCCTCCAGGTTTCATCATGACCCGTTGTATTGCTGTTCACGGTTGAGGTAGTGTCCAAACTGACGGACAGAGATTCAGTCACAGGTAGCTGTTCCCACAGCTCTTTAAATGAATTCTGGCTGAAGGGTAGATTCTGATTAAAAACCAAAATGCCATCCTGCCTCAGTTAAAAAGGTTCCTAAAACTGTACTGCCTGATCAGTCACTGTACACTGTTAGGGTTAGGTTGTGGAAGATAATCCCTTCTCCGAGAGGAAAAGGAGCGTACCCGTACCCGTCCCAGAACACTTGGCGGTCACGTTGGCGCCGGCGGCCATAGCGCACCACAGTCCAGCCGTTTTCCATGGTGTCCAGTCTTTTTTTCTTTTCCTCTTTTTTAAATTGTCTTTCAAAAAATCAAATGTTCTTCAAAAAAATATCTATTTAAGTTAATGTGAACCAAAAACGGGAGATTTTTTTTTCTTTTGTGTCCTTTCTCACTGTCCCTGTTGCCCAGTTTTTCTGTTCCTTCATCTTTCTCTCTCATCTCTCTCATCTTTCTCTTTCCCCCAACACTGTTTGTCCCGTCATGAACAACTGAAAATAAAATTTAATAAATAGTAACAACAAACGTTGATCAAATTGTTTTAATTTTCATTATTCAACATTTGCACAGTATTCAGGTGAGTATTCGCTACGACCAGGTAAGTATGTAGGTAGGTGTGTGCTTGGTGAACAGGTATGTATTCAGGTAACTTTGTGGGGAAGGCGTCACGGTGTGCAACTTGGAGTCACGCGCTGCACTCCGGGGATGGATGCACACAAGAGAATTTATTAACGTACAGTGTCCAACAAGTGTATATACAAAAGGTGAAACGGGCATGGCTCCGGGGGGAAATCCAGGGGAAAACTCTCGTTTCTCTCCAAACAATCACAGGAATCCACTCGAACACTCGCCACTCAGGGAACACCAGGGAAAACAGTCCAGAGGGTCTGCGCATAAGGAAACGCTTGTTAGTTTCAAACACACAACGACACGGAAAAACACTTGCTAGAATTTCACTTACGCGATTCTTACAAATCCAGCGAAAAACAACCGTTGTTTCCTGGCTTAAATGCAATCCACACTGACGAGGCACAGGTGTTTCTTCCTCCGAGAGCTGGCCCGAGGGCGTAAACCCGTAATCAGTTCCGCCCTGGAGAGAGAGATAGTGATAGGGAGAGAAACACCTGATCAGCGACCAGCTGAACCTCCAGGCAGTGACAGGAGGGTGAGGGACAGGAAGTATACTGCTCTGTCCTTCACTGTTATGGCCTGGAGGTTCAGCTGGTCGCTGATCAGCTGCTGGACTCTTTGGTTGTATCCCAGAGGGACACGTAAGCCCTCACGCCACGTCAAGGCAGAGTCCATGTGAGGGGTGGTTTTTTTTTTTGGTTTTTTTTTATTTTAAATACCTCTATTTACAGTGGAACTTGTGAACACCACAAAATGAACTGAGATCACACTTCTTCAAGATCAACTACAACAGAAATCAAATTCACACTTGTCTTAAAGTGGATTCAAAAGATAAACAAATATGTCCTACTGTGCTAGTTCTAAGCATAAAGTCAAAATAAAGAAAGGACATGATTAGAACAGGAAATCAGCTTGTATGCCTATGCATCCCTGAGAAGGTCTCTTCGCTTTCTCCCAAAGCCCTTGTACGACCTTGCAGGTAGTCTTGCTGCTTTGCATTGTCCGACATACTCCTTGTACGCCACGCCAGTGGAGATTGTTGGATCAAGGTTGATAAATCCCTCTTCCTGCTGTGTCCAGTGTCTGCTGGTTTGAGCGGGCATGTACACAGCTCTCGTCTGCAATAGGTCAGGTTCCTCATCCTCTTCAAGTACAGGTGCATCCTCTTCCTCCATCTCCAGGGGGAGATCTGGAGGCAACTTTTTCTCCGCATGGGGTTTTGGGTTCCCCATTCGATAAAGAATGTCATAGTGGAGCTTATAGAGAGTGAAGCCGAAAACCTTTTCACAGACTGACGTTGAAAGGATCCTGTACTTTTGGAGCTCTGCCTGTGTCATCTTCAGCTCCAGGAGTAGGTCCTTCACTTTCTCATATGACACAAAATCCTTATTCATGATAAGTCCCACTGAGCTGACCAGCACCAAGACCTTGTTCCGTGTGTGTTTTTCAGTCTTCCCCGGAATCCTCTTCATCACTTGCGCCAGCCATGGCATTCCATGCTCTCTGTACCTTTCAAGGGTCCTGGCGTAGCACAGTCCACGGCGCTCCATCTCCATGGCCACATCTCCCACTATGGCCATGGCCTGGGACTCGATGGAAGGCTCCCTGTCTTCATTATGTATCTCTACATAATCAATCAAGTTCCAAGAAGCCCTCCTTGTTCCCTTTATGTCGCGGTACTTAATGTCTGGGAACCACCTGACCTTCAGCTCAAGGAATCCTGCTCTCAGGCATTCTTGTACATTCTTCCCTTCCCCTTCAACAAGCTTCCTCGCCCGGGCAAAGGTGAATGGGGTCGGGAAGGAGTCTCTGGTGGCCAGGTTCTCCGTCAGTGCAGCCAGATTAATGTGTCCCTTTAAATTCTCTGGGCATTTTTCCCCTTGCAGCTCTGAGATGAAGATGCCGTCGTTCCTCCTGAAGAGGTCTTTCAGCAGGAGTTTTACAAGCTCAGGTCCCAGCACGGAAGGCTCGCACTCGAGAGTCAATGTGAGAGCAAATAGCCTCTCGATTCTTTTCATCTGGAGTGTGTCCCTTGTCCAGTGTGCCAGAGGAGGTGGGCAGTCGTCAACAGCTGCACCAGTTGCTGCACCCAGGCCCATGAAGCCCCGCATGTTGGTTGCACTGAATTCGTGCAGCGAGCTGGTCCCGAGTGCTGCAGAGTACTGTCTGTCCATGTTGGACAAGGGGTGCCCGTATAATGCCTCCTCCAGCGCAAGCTCCAGCTGGAATGCCTTCCACACTGGGAGAAAGCCGCCTTTGCCTGTGTGCTTCTCCCCAAGTTGCCGGAGCTGGTCAGCCATATACTTTAGACAGCGAGACAGTATTTCATTCACGCTTGGCTGTTCCTGTTCCCGTTTAAAGGGTACAACGAGGGGGAAGTCCGTCAGGCACTTATGTAATGCACTCAAGTCGAAGAATGAGCATGCATAAACAATGTCTGTAAAGTCTGCCAGTTCCTTCCCTTCTATCCCCTCCACGATCTCTATTCTCAGGTTATAATTACCTGCTGCCTTCCTGGCCAAGTCCATCATGTGGATGTAGTAGTCCTCAGCTCTGGTGGCCACCGCCTGAACGTAATTCGGGTGGCCGAGGCCACCAGTGACGATCAATCCACTAATGGGGTGCCGGAATGTGGACATATAATGAGTGTGTGGGCTGTCCACATAAACTTGCCAGAAGGTGACGTTAGGCCTAGTGGCAATCTCTGCCAAAGCTGGCAAGATGTCCGGTGGGTGCTGGTCAAGTTCTGTCTGCACGTTAACACACTCGTGCATGGACATGGACGTGAAGAGCCTAGCTCTGGGTCCAAACATCCTTTCCAGTCCTGCTCTTGACCAGAAAAGTGTGGTGTGAGGGTCCAGTGGTATGAGGTTGCAGGCCACGTGCAGAGAACATCGCACAACCTCGTCAGGGTCAGCTACTTCCCACAAATGAAAGGGGTCCCTTGTCTTTTGTCCAAATTTGTAGACAAAGAACCGGACTTCCAATGTTGGGTTAGGGTTTGAGGTTTTGAGAAAAGAATCAGGCCACCAGCAAGCTGGTAGCCTGAGGTGCACGGGCCATCGATGGGGCCGGGTGGTGGTGTCCCTGCCCTGGTTCAAAAAATTGCCCTTATCTAGGGTTTTAGTGCACATTTAGTATCAACTGGGCCGTTCGCGACGTTTCGGCATATTTTTGCCTTCTTCAGGCCGACCCAGTGTGTCTTCTGTTTTCTGTCTGCCTCTCTTGGCCTTTTATACCTTTGCTAGCTCCTCCCACTTGGGCTTTCTTAAGTTGACTTCTTGTCTTTTTCTTTTTCTGCTTAGCTTTCTTTCATTTACGTGACTGCTTGTCTTTTCCTTTTCTGACTTCTTGTCTTTTTCTTTTTCTGACTTCTTGTCTTTCTTTTTTACGTGACTTCTTGTCTTTCATATCTTTAGTTTTCTTACTATTTTTTATGGCACCCCCTGTCTTGTTTGACATCCCGTCCTTTGTTCACTGTATTTTTGTTTATGGCACCCCCTTCCATTAAATCCTTTCCGTGTGTTTGTTTACATTATTCTCTTTGTTTTATCTTACTCGGTTTCTTTACCTTTCTCTCTTGTACGTGACTTCTTGTCTTTTTCTGTTTCTGACTTCTTGTCTTTTTCTTTTTCTGCTTATCTTTCTTTCTTGTACGTGACTACTTGTCTTTTTCTTTTTCTGACTTCTTGTCTTTTTCTTTTTCTACTTGTTTTTCTTTTTTACGTGACTTCTTGTCTTTTTCTTTTTCTACTTGTTTTTCTGTACGTGACTTCTTGTCTTCGTTTTTTGTTTTTTGTTTTAGGGACCCCCCTATGGTTAGGGTTAGGGTAAGATAGAGGGCAGGGGCACCCCCAACCCCACGAGGCACTGGCTGGTTAGGTGTTGAGAAAAGAATCAGGCCACCAGCAAGCTGGTAGCCTGAGGTGCACGGGCCATCGATGGGGCCGGGTGGTGGTGTCCCTGCCCTGGTTCAAAAAATTGCCCTTATCTAGGGTTTTAGTGCACATTTAGTATCAACTGGGCCGTTCGCGACGTTTCGGCATATTTTTGCCTTCTTCAGGCCGACCCAGTGTGTCTTCTGTTTTCTGTCTGCCTCTCTTGGCCTTTTATACCTTTGCTAGCTCCTCCCACTTGGGCTTTCTTAAGTTGACTTCTTGTCTTTTTCTTTTTCTGCTTAGCTTTCTTTCATTTACGTGACTGCTTGTCTTTTCCTTTTCTGACTTCTTGTCTTTTTCTTTTTCTGACTTCTTGTCTTTCTTTTTTACGTGACTTCTTGTCTTTCATATCTTTAGTTTTCTTACTATTTTTTATGGCACCCCCTGTCTTGTTTGACATCCCGTCCTTTGTTCACTGTATTTTTGTTTATGGCACCCCCTTCCATTAAATCCTTTCCGTGTGTTTGTTTACATTATTCTCTTTGTTTTATCTTACTCGGTTTCTTTACCTTTCTCTCTTGTACGTGACTTCTTGTCTTTTTCTGTTTCTGACTTCTTGTCTTTTTCTTTTTCTGCTTATCTTTCTTTCTTGTACGTGACTACTTGTCTTTTTCTTTTTCTGACTTCTTGTCTTTTTCTTTTTCTACTTGTTTTTCTTTTTTACGTGACTTCTTGTCTTTTTCTTTTTCTACTTGTTTTTCTGTACGTGACTTCTTGTCTTCGTTTTTTGTTTTTTGTTTTAGGGACCCCCCTATGGTTAGGGTTAGGGTAAGATAGAGGGCAGGGGCACCCCCAACCCCACGAGGCACTGGCTGGTTAGGTGTTGAGAAAAGAATCAGGCCACCAGCAAGCTGGTAGCCTGAGGTGCACGGGCCATCGATGGGGCCGGGTGGTGGTGTCCCTGCCCTGGTTCAAAAAATTGCCCTTATCTAGGGTTTTAGTGCACATTTAGTATCAACTGGGCCGTTCGCGACGTTTCGGCATATTTTTGCCTTCTTCAGGCCGACCCAGTGTGTCTTCTGTTTTCTGTCTGCCTCTCTTGGCCTTTTATACCTTTGCTAGCTCCTCCCACTTGGGCTTTCTTAAGTTGACTTCTTGTCTTTTTCTTTTTCTGCTTAGCTTTCTTTCATTTACGTGACTGCTTGTCTTTTCCTTTTCTGACTTCTTGTCTTTTTCTTTTTCTGACTTCTTGTCTTTCTTTTTTACGTGACTTCTTGTCTTTCATATCTTTAGTTTTCTTACTATTTTTTATGGCACCCCCTGTCTTGTTTGACATCCCGTCCTTTGTTCACTGTATTTTTGTTTATGGCACCCCCTTCCATTAAATCCTTTCCGTGTGTTTGTTTACATTATTCTCTTTGTTTTATCTTACTCGGTTTCTTTACCTTTCTCTCTTGTACGTGACTTCTTGTCTTTTTCTGTTTCTGACTTCTTGTCTTTTTCTTTTTCTGCTTATCTTTCTTTCTTGTACGTGACTACTTGTCTTTTTCTTTTTCTGACTTCTTGTCTTTTTCTTTTTCTACTTGTTTTTCTTTTTTACGTGACTTCTTGTCTTTTTCTTTTTCTACTTGTTTTTCTGTACGTGACTTCTTGTCTTCGTTTTTTGTTTTTTGTTTTAGGGACCCCCCTATGGTTAGGGTTAGGGTAAGATAGAGGGCAGGGGCACCCCCAACCCCACGAGGCACTGGCTGGTTAGGTGTTGAGAAAAGAATCAGGCCACCAGCAAGCTGGTAGCCTGAGGTGCACGGGCCATCGATGGGGCCGGGTGGTGGTGTCCCTGCCCTGGTTCAAAAAATTGCCCTTATCTAGGGTTTTAGTGCACATTTAGTATCAACTGGGCCGTTCGCGACGTTTCGGCATATTTTTGCCTTCTTCAGGCCGACCCAGTGTGTCTTCTGTTTTCTGTCTGCCTCTCTTGGCCTTTTATACCTTTGCTAGCTCCTCCCACTTGGGCTTTCTTAAGTTGACTTCTTGTCTTTTTCTTTTTCTGCTTAGCTTTCTTTCATTTACGTGACTGCTTGTCTTTTCCTTTTCTGACTTCTTGTCTTTTTCTTTTTCTGACTTCTTGTCTTTCTTTTTTACGTGACTTCTTGTCTTTCATATCTTTAGTTTTCTTACTATTTTTTATGGCACCCCCTGTCTTGTTTGACATCCCGTCCTTTGTTCACTGTATTTTTGTTTATGGCACCCCCTTCCATTAAATCCTTTCCGTGTGTTTGTTTACATTATTCTCTTTGTTTTATCTTACTCGGTTTCTTTACCTTTCTCTCTTGTACGTGACTTCTTGTCTTTTTCTGTTTCTGACTTCTTGTCTTTTTCTTTTTCTGCTTATCTTTCTTTCTTGTACGTGACTACTTGTCTTTTTCTTTTTCTGACTTCTTGTCTTTTTCTTTTTCTACTTGTTTTTCTTTTTTACGTGACTTCTTGTCTTTTTCTTTTTCTACTTGTTTTTCTGTACGTGACTTCTTGTCTTCGTTTTTTGTTTTTTGTTTTAGGGACCCCCCTATGGTTAGGGTTAGGGTAAGATAGAGGGCAGGGGCACCCCCAACCCCACGAGGCACTGGCTGGTTAGGTGTTGAGAAAAGAATCAGGCCACCAGCAAGCTGGTAGCCTGAGGTGCACGGGCCATCGATGGGGCCGGGTGGTGGTGTCCCTGCCCTGGTTCAAAAAATTGCCCTTATCTAGGGTTTTAGTGCACATTTAGTATCAACTGGGCCGTTCGCGACGTTTCGGCATATTTTTGCCTTCTTCAGGCCGACCCAGTGTGTCTTCTGTTTTCTGTCTGCCTCTCTTGGCCTTTTATACCTTTGCTAGCTCCTCCCACTTGGGCTTTCTTAAGTTGACTTCTTGTCTTTTTCTTTTTCTGCTTAGCTTTCTTTCATTTACGTGACTGCTTGTCTTTTCCTTTTCTGACTTCTTGTCTTTTTCTTTTTCTGACTTCTTGTCTTTCTTTTTTACGTGACTTCTTGTCTTTCATATCTTTAGTTTTCTTACTATTTTTTATGGCACCCCCTGTCTTGTTTGACATCCCGTCCTTTGTTCACTGTATTTTTGTTTATGGCACCCCCTTCCATTAAATCCTTTCCGTGTGTTTGTTTACATTATTCTCTTTGTTTTATCTTACTCGGTTTCTTTACCTTTCTCTCTTGTACGTGACTTCTTGTCTTTTTCTGTTTCTGACTTCTTGTCTTTTTCTTTTTCTGCTTATCTTTCTTTCTTGTACGTGACTACTTGTCTTTTTCTTTTTCTGACTTCTTGTCTTTTTCTTTTTCTACTTGTTTTTCTTTTTTACGTGACTTCTTGTCTTTTTCTTTTTCTACTTGTTTTTCTGTACGTGACTTCTTGTCTTCGTTTTTTGTTTTTTGTTTTAGGGACCCCCCTATGGTTAGGGTTAGGGTAAGATAGAGGGCAGGGGCACCCCCAACCCCACGAGGCACTGGCTGGTTAGGTGTTGAGAAAAGAATCAGGCCACCAGCAAGCTGGTAGCCTGAGGTGCACGGGCCATCGATGGGGCCGGGTGGTGGTGTCCCTGCCCTGGTTCAAAAAATTGCCCTTATCTAGGGTTTTAGTGCACATTTAGTATCAACTGGGCCGTTCGCGACGTTTCGGCATATTTTTGCCTTCTTCAGGCCGACCCAGTGTGTCTTCTGTTTTCTGTCTGCCTCTCTTGGCCTTTTATACCTTTGCTAGCTCCTCCCACTTGGGCTTTCTTAAGTTGACTTCTTGTCTTTTTCTTTTTCTGCTTAGCTTTCTTTCATTTACGTGACTGCTTGTCTTTTCCTTTTCTGACTTCTTGTCTTTTTCTTTTTCTGACTTCTTGTCTTTCTTTTTTACGTGACTTCTTGTCTTTCATATCTTTAGTTTTCTTACTATTTTTTATGGCACCCCCTGTCTTGTTTGACATCCCGTCCTTTGTTCACTGTATTTTTGTTTATGGCACCCCCTTCCATTAAATCCTTTCCGTGTGTTTGTTTACATTATTCTCTTTGTTTTATCTTACTCGGTTTCTTTACCTTTCTCTCTTGTACGTGACTTCTTGTCTTTTTCTGTTTCTGACTTCTTGTCTTTTTCTTTTTCTGCTTATCTTTCTTTCTTGTACGTGACTACTTGTCTTTTTCTTTTTCTGACTTCTTGTCTTTTTCTTTTTCTACTTGTTTTTCTTTTTTACGTGACTTCTTGTCTTTTTCTTTTACTACTTGTTTTTCTGTACGTGACTTCTTGTCTTCGTTTTTTGTTTTTTGTTTTAGGGACCCCCCTATGGTTAGGGTTAGGGTAAGATAGAGGGCAGGGGCACCCCCAACCCCACGAGGCACTGGCTGGTTAGGTGTTGAGAAAAGAATCAGGCCACCAGCAAGCTGGTAGCCTGAGGTGCACGGGCCATCGATGGGGCCGGGTGGTGGTGTCCCTGCCCTGGTTCAAAAAATTGCCCTTATCTAGGGTTTTAGTGCACATTTAGTATCAACTGGGCCGTTCGCGACGTTTCGGCATATTTTTGCCTTCTTCAGGCCGACCCAGTGTGTCTTCTGTTTTCTGTCTGCCTCTCTTGGCCTTTTATACCTTTGCTAGCTCCTCCCACTTGGGCTTTCTTAAGTTGACTTCTTGTCTTTTTCTTTTTCTGCTTAGCTTTCTTTCATTTACGTGACTGCTTGTCTTTTCCTTTTCTGACTTCTTGTCTTTTTCTTTTTCTGACTTCTTGTCTTTCTTTTTTACGTGACTTCTTGTCTTTCATATCTTTAGTTTTCTTACTATTTTTTATGGCACCCCCTGTCTTGTTTGACATCCCGTCCTTTGTTCACTGTATTTTTGTTTATGGCACCCCCTTCCATTAAATCCTTTCCGTGTGTTTGTTTACATTATTCTCTTTGTTTTATCTTACTCGGTTTCTTTACCTTTCTCTCTTGTACGTGACTTCTTGTCTTTTTCTGTTTCTGACTTCTTGTCTTTTTCTTTTTCTGCTTATCTTTCTTTCTTGTACGTGACTACTTGTCTTTTTCTTTTTCTGACTTCTTGTCTTTTTCTTTTTCTACTTGTTTTTCTTTTTTACGTGACTTCTTGTCTTTTTCTTTTTCTACTTGTTTTTCTGTACGTGACTTCTTGTCTTCGTTTTTTGTTTTTTGTTTTAGGGACCCCCCTATGGTTAGGGTTAGGGTAAGATAGAGGGCAGGGGCACCCCCAACCCCACGAGGCACTGGCTGGTTAGGTGTTGAGAAAAGAATCAGGCCACCAGCAAGCTGGTAGCCTGAGGTGCACGGGCCATCGATGGGGCCGGGTGGTGGTGTCCCTGCCCTGGTTCAAAAAATTGCCCTTATCTAGGGTTTTAGTGCACATTTAGTATCAACTGGGCCGTTCGCGACGTTTCGGCATATTTTTGCCTTCTTCAGGCCGACCCAGTGTGTCTTCTGTTTTCTGTCTGCCTCTCTTGGCCTTTTATACCTTTGCTAGCTCCTCCCACTTGGGCTTTCTTAAGTTGACTTCTTGTCTTTTTCTTTTTCTGCTTAGCTTTCTTTCATTTACGTGACTGCTTGTCTTTTCCTTTTCTGACTTCTTGTCTTTTTCTTTTTCTGACTTCTTGTCTTTCTTTTTTACGTGACTTCTTGTCTTTCATATCTTTAGTTTTCTTACTATTTTTTATGGCACCCCCTGTCTTGTTTGACATCCCGTCCTTTGTTCACTGTATTTTTGTTTATGGCACCCCCTTCCATTAAATCCTTTCCGTGTGTTTGTTTACATTATTCTCTTTGTTTTATCTTACTCGGTTTCTTTACCTTTCTCTCTTGTACGTGACTTCTTGTCTTTTTCTGTTTCTGACTTCTTGTCTTTTTCTTTTTCTGCTTATCTTTCTTTCTTGTACGTGACTACTTGTCTTTTTCTTTTTCTGACTTCTTGTCTTTTTCTTTTTCTACTTGTTTTTCTTTTTTACGTGACTTCTTGTCTTTTTCTTTTACTACTTGTTTTTCTGTACGTGACTTCTTGTCTTCGTTTTTTGTTTTTTGTTTTAGGGACCCCCCTATGGTTAGGGTTAGGGTAAGATAGAGGGCAGGGGCACCCCCAACCCCACGAGGCACTGGCTGGTTAGGTGTTGAGAAAAGAATCAGGCCACCAGCAAGCTGGTAGCCTGAGGTGCACGGGCCATCGATGGGGCCGGGTGGTGGTGTCCCTGCCCTGGTTCAAAAAATTGCCCTTATCTAGGGTTTTAGTGCACATTTAGTATCAACTGGGCCGTTCGCGACGTTTCGGCATATTTTTGCCTTCTTCAGGCCGACCCAGTGTGTCTTCTGTTTTCTGTCTGCCTCTCTTGGCCTTTTATACCTTTGCTAGCTCCTCCCACTTGGGCTTTCTTAAGTTGACTTCTTGTCTTTTTCTTTTTCTGCTTAGCTTTCTTTCATTTACGTGACTGCTTGTCTTTTCCTTTTCTGACTTCTTGTCTTTTTCTTTTTCTGACTTCTTGTCTTTCTTTTTTACGTGACTTCTTGTCTTTCATATCTTTAGTTTTCTTACTATTTTTTATGGCACCCCCTGTCTTGTTTGACATCCCGTCCTTTGTTCACTGTATTTTTGTTTATGGCACCCCCTTCCATTAAATCCTTTCCGTGTGTTTGTTTACATTATTCTCTTTGTTTTATCTTACTCGGTTTCTTTACCTTTCTCTCTTGTACGTGACTTCTTGTCTTTTTCTGTTTCTGACTTCTTGTCTTTTTCTTTTTCTGCTTATCTTTCTTTCTTGTACGTGACTACTTGTCTTTTTCTTTTTCTGACTTCTTGTCTTTTTCTTTTTCTACTTGTTTTTCTTTTTTACGTGACTTCTTGTCTTTTTCTTTTTCTACTTGTTTTTCTGTACGTGACTTCTTGTCTTCGTTTTTTGTTTTTTGTTTTAGGGACCCCCCTATGGTTAGGGTTAGGGTAAGATAGAGGGCAGGGGCACCCCCAACCCCACGAGGCACTGGCTGGTTAGGTGTTGAGAAAAGAATCAGGCCACCAGCAAGCTGGTAGCCTGAGGTGCACGGGCCATCGATGGGGCCGGGTGGTGGTGTCCCTGCCCTGGTTCAAAAAATTGCCCTTATCTAGGGTTTTAGTGCACATTTAGTATCAACTGGGCCGTTCGCGACGTTTCGGCATATTTTTGCCTTCTTCAGGCCGACCCAGTGTGTCTTCTGTTTTCTGTCTGCCTCTCTTGGCCTTTTATACCTTTGCTAGCTCCTCCCACTTGGGCTTTCTTAAGTTGACTTCTTGTCTTTTTCTTTTTCTGCTTAGCTTTCTTTCATTTACGTGACTGCTTGTCTTTTCCTTTTCTGACTTCTTGTCTTTTTCTTTTTCTGACTTCTTGTCTTTCTTTTTTACGTGACTTCTTGTCTTTCATATCTTTAGTTTTCTTACTATTTTTTATGGCACCCCCTGTCTTGTTTGACATCCCGTCCTTTGTTCACTGTATTTTTGTTTATGGCACCCCCTTCCATTAAATCCTTTCCGTGTGTTTGTTTACATTATTCTCTTTGTTTTATCTTACTCGGTTTCTTTACCTTTCTCTCTTGTACGTGACTTCTTGTCTTTTTCTGTTTCTGACTTCTTGTCTTTTTCTTTTTCTGCTTATCTTTCTTTCTTGTACGTGACTACTTGTCTTTTTCTTTTTCTGACTTCTTGTCTTTTTCTTTTTCTACTTGTTTTTCTTTTTTACGTGACTTCTTGTCTTTTTCTTTTTCTACTTGTTTTTCTGTACGTGACTTCTTGTCTTCGTTTTTTGTTTTTTGTTTTAGGGACCCCCCTATGGTTAGGGTTAGGGTAAGATAGAGGGCAGGGGCACCCCCAACCCCACGAGGCACTGGCTGGTTAGGTGTTGAGAAAAGAATCAGGCCACCAGCAAGCTGGTAGCCTGAGGTGCACGGGCCATCGATGGGGCCGGGTGGTGGTGTCCCTGCCCTGGTTCAAAAAATTGCCCTTATCTAGGGTTTTAGTGCACATTTAGTATCAACTGGGCCGTTCGCGACGTTTCGGCATATTTTTGCCTTCTTCAGGCCGACCCAGTGTGTCTTCTGTTTTCTGTCTGCCTCTCTTGGCCTTTTATACCTTTGCTAGCTCCTCCCACTTGGGCTTTCTTAAGTTGACTTCTTGTCTTTTTCTTTTTCTGCTTAGCTTTCTTTCATTTACGTGACTGCTTGTCTTTTCCTTTTCTGACTTCTTGTCTTTTTCTTTTTCTGACTTCTTGTCTTTCTTTTTTACGTGACTTCTTGTCTTTCATATCTTTAGTTTTCTTACTATTTTTTATGGCACCCCCTGTCTTGTTTGACATCCCGTCCTTTGTTCACTGTATTTTTGTTTATGGCACCCCCTTCCATTAAATCCTTTCCGTGTGTTTGTTTACATTATTCTCTTTGTTTTATCTTACTCGGTTTCTTTACCTTTCTCTCTTGTACGTGACTTCTTGTCTTTTTCTGTTTCTGACTTCTTGTCTTTTTCTTTTTCTGCTTATCTTTCTTTCTTGTACGTGACTACTTGTCTTTTTCTTTTTCTGACTTCTTGTCTTTTTCTTTTTCTACTTGTTTTTCTTTTTTACGTGACTTCTTGTCTTTTTCTTTTTCTACTTGTTTTTCTGTACGTGACTTCTTGTCTTCGTTTTTTGTTTTTTGTTTTAGGGACCCCCCTATGGTTAGGGTTAGGGTAAGATAGAGGGCAGGGGCACCCCCAACCCCACGAGGCACTGGCTGGTTAGGTGTTGAGAAAAGAATCAGGCCACCAGCAAGCTGGTAGCCTGAGGTGCACGGGCCATCGATGGGGCCGGGTGGTGGTGTCCCTGCCCTGGTTCAAAAAATTGCCCTTATCTAGGGTTTTAGTGCACATTTAGTATCAACTGGGCCGTTCGCGACGTTTCGGCATATTTTTGCCTTCTTCAGGCCGACCCAGTGTGTCTTCTGTTTTCTGTCTGCCTCTCTTGGCCTTTTATACCTTTGCTAGCTCCTCCCACTTGGGCTTTCTTAAGTTGACTTCTTGTCTTTTTCTTTTTCTGCTTAGCTTTCTTTCATTTACGTGACTGCTTGTCTTTTCCTTTTCTGACTTCTTGTCTTTTTCTTTTTCTGACTTCTTGTCTTTCTTTTTTACGTGACTTCTTGTCTTTCATATCTTTAGTTTTCTTACTATTTTTTATGGCACCCCCTGTCTTGTTTGACATCCCGTCCTTTGTTCACTGTATTTTTGTTTATGGCACCCCCTTCCATTAAATCCTTTCCGTGTGTTTGTTTACATTATTCTCTTTGTTTTATCTTACTCGGTTTCTTTACCTTTCTCTCTTGTACGTGACTTCTTGTCTTTTTCTGTTTCTGACTTCTTGTCTTTTTCTTTTTCTGCTTATCTTTCTTTCTTGTACGTGACTACTTGTCTTTTTCTTTTTCTGACTTCTTGTCTTTTTCTTTTTCTACTTGTTTTTCTTTTTTACGTGACTTCTTGTCTTTTTCTTTTTCTACTTGTTTTTCTGTACGTGACTTCTTGTCTTCGTTTTTTGTTTTTTGTTTTAGGGACCCCCCTATGGTTAGGGTTAGGGTAAGATAGAGGGCAGGGGCACCCCCAACCCCACGAGGCACTGGCTGGTTAGGTGTTGAGAAAAGAATCAGGCCACCAGCAAGCTGGTAGCCTGAGGTGCACGGGCCATCGATGGGGCCGGGTGGTGGTGTCCCTGCCCTGGTTCAAAAAATTGCCCTTATCTAGGGTTTTAGTGCACATTTAGTATCAACTGGGCCGTTCGCGACGTTTCGGCATATTTTTGCCTTCTTCAGGCCGACCCAGTGTGTCTTCTGTTTTCTGTCTGCCTCTCTTGGCCTTTTATACCTTTGCTAGCTCCTCCCACTTGGGCTTTCTTAAGTTGACTTCTTGTCTTTTTCTTTTTCTGCTTAGCTTTCTTTCATTTACGTGACTGCTTGTCTTTTCCTTTTCTGACTTCTTGTCTTTTTCTTTTTCTGACTTCTTGTCTTTCTTTTTTACGTGACTTCTTGTCTTTCATATCTTTAGTTTTCTTACTATTTTTTATGGCACCCCCTGTCTTGTTTGACATCCCGTCCTTTGTTCACTGTATTTTTGTTTATGGCACCCCCTTCCATTAAATCCTTTCCGTGTGTTTGTTTACATTATTCTCTTTGTTTTATCTTACTCGGTTTCTTTACCTTTCTCTCTTGTACGTGACTTCTTGTCTTTTTCTGTTTCTGACTTCTTGTCTTTTTCTTTTTCTGCTTATCTTTCTTTCTTGTACGTGACTACTTGTCTTTTTCTTTTTCTGACTTCTTGTCTTTTTCTTTTTCTACTTGTTTTTCTTTTTTACGTGACTTCTTGTCTTTTTCTTTTTCTACTTGTTTTTCTGTACGTGACTTCTTGTCTTCGTTTTTTGTTTTTTGTTTTAGGGACCCCCCTATGGTTAGGGTTAGGGTAAGATAGAGGGCAGGGGCACCCCCAACCCCACGAGGCACTGGCTGGTTAGGTGTTGAGAAAAGAATCAGGCCACCAGCAAGCTGGTAGCCTGAGGTGCACGGGCCATCGATGGGGCCGGGTGGTGGTGTCCCTGCCCTGGTTCAAAAAATTGCCCTTATCTAGGGTTTTAGTGCACATTTAGTATCAACTGGGCCGTTCGCGACGTTTCGGCATATTTTTGCCTTCTTCAGGCCGACCCAGTGTGTCTTCTGTTTTCTGTCTGCCTCTCTTGGCCTTTTATACCTTTGCTAGCTCCTCCCACTTGGGCTTTCTTAAGTTGACTTCTTGTCTTTTTCTTTTTCTGCTTAGCTTTCTTTCATTTACGTGACTGCTTGTCTTTTCCTTTTCTGACTTCTTGTCTTTTTCTTTTTCTGACTTCTTGTCTTTCTTTTTTACGTGACTTCTTGTCTTTCATATCTTTAGTTTTCTTACTATTTTTTATGGCACCCCCTGTCTTGTTTGACATCCCGTCCTTTGTTCACTGTATTTTTGTTTATGGCACCCCCTTCCATTAAATCCTTTCCGTGTGTTTGTTTACATTATTCTCTTTGTTTTATCTTACTCGGTTTCTTTACCTTTCTCTCTTGTACGTGACTTCTTGTCTTTTTCTGTTTCTGACTTCTTGTCTTTTTCTTTTTCTGCTTATCTTTCTTTCTTGTACGTGACTACTTGTCTTTTTCTTTTTCTGACTTCTTGTCTTTTTCTTTTTCTACTTGTTTTTCTTTTTTACGTGACTTCTTGTCTTTTTCTTTTTCTACTTGTTTTTCTGTACGTGACTTCTTGTCTTCGTTTTTTGTTTTTTGTTTTAGGGACCCCCCTATGGTTAGGGTTAGGGTAAGATAGAGGGCAGGGGCACCCCCAACCCCACGAGGCACTGGCTGGTTAGGTGTTGAGAAAAGAATCAGGCCACCAGCAAGCTGGTAGCCTGAGGTGCACGGGCCATCGATGGGGCCGGGTGGTGGTGTCCCTGCCCTGGTTCAAAAAATTGCCCTTATCTAGGGTTTTAGTGCACATTTAGTATCAACTGGGCCGTTCGCGACGTTTCGGCATATTTTTGCCTTCTTCAGGCCGACCCAGTGTGTCTTCTGTTTTCTGTCTGCCTCTCTTGGCCTTTTATACCTTTGCTAGCTCCTCCCACTTGGGCTTTCTTAAGTTGACTTCTTGTCTTTTTCTTTTTCTGCTTAGCTTTCTTTCATTTACGTGACTGCTTGTCTTTTCCTTTTCTGACTTCTTGTCTTTTTCTTTTTCTGACTTCTTGTCTTTCTTTTTTACGTGACTTCTTGTCTTTCATATCTTTAGTTTTCTTACTATTTTTTATGGCACCCCCTGTCTTGTTTGACATCCCGTCCTTTGTTCACTGTATTTTTGTTTATGGCACCCCCTTCCATTAAATCCTTTCCGTGTGTTTGTTTACATTATTCTCTTTGTTTTATCTTACTCGGTTTCTTTACCTTTCTCTCTTGTACGTGACTTCTTGTCTTTTTCTGTTTCTGACTTCTTGTCTTTTTCTTTTTCTGCTTATCTTTCTTTCTTGTACGTGACTACTTGTCTTTTTCTTTTTCTGACTTCTTGTCTTTTTCTTTTTCTACTTGTTTTTCTTTTTTACGTGACTTCTTGTCTTTTTCTTTTTCTACTTGTTTTTCTGTACGTGACTTCTTGTCTTCGTTTTTTGTTTTTTGTTTTAGGGACCCCCCTATGGTTAGGGTTAGGGTAAGATAGAGGGCAGGGGCACCCCCAACCCCACGAGGCACTGGCTGGTTAGGTGTTGAGAAAAGAATCAGGCCACCAGCAAGCTGGTAGCCTGAGGTGCACGGGCCATCGATGGGGCCGGGTGGTGGTGTCCCTGCCCTGGTTCAAAAAATTGCCCTTATCTAGGGTTTTAGTGCACATTTAGTATCAACTGGGCCGTTCGCGACGTTTCGGCATATTTTTGCCTTCTTCAGGCCGACCCAGTGTGTCTTCTGTTTTCTGTCTGCCTCTCTTGGCCTTTTATACCTTTGCTAGCTCCTCCCACTTGGGCTTTCTTAAGTTGACTTCTTGTCTTTTTCTTTTTCTGCTTAGCTTTCTTTCATTTACGTGACTGCTTGTCTTTTCCTTTTCTGACTTCTTGTCTTTTTCTTTTTCTGACTTCTTGTCTTTCTTTTTTACGTGACTTCTTGTCTTTCATATCTTTAGTTTTCTTACTATTTTTTATGGCACCCCCTGTCTTGTTTGACATCCCGTCCTTTGTTCACTGTATTTTTGTTTATGGCACCCCCTTCCATTAAATCCTTTCCGTGTGTTTGTTTACATTATTCTCTTTGTTTTATCTTACTCGGTTTCTTTACCTTTCTCTCTTGTACGTGACTTCTTGTCTTTTTCTGTTTCTGACTTCTTGTCTTTTTCTTTTTCTGCTTATCTTTCTTTCTTGTACGTGACTACTTGTCTTTTTCTTTTTCTGACTTCTTGTCTTTTTCTTTTTCTACTTGTTTTTCTTTTTTACGTGACTTCTTGTCTTTTTCTTTTTCTACTTGTTTTTCTGTACGTGACTTCTTGTCTTCGTTTTTTGTTTTTTGTTTTAGGGACCCCCCTATGGTTAGGGTTAGGGTAAGATAGAGGGCAGGGGCACCCCCAACCCCACGAGGCACTGGCTGGTTAGGTGTTGAGAAAAGAATCAGGGTTAGGGTTAGGGTTAGGGTTAGGGTTAGGGGGGTTAGGGTTAGGGGGTTAGGGTTAGGGGTTAGGGGTTAGGGTTAGGGGGTTAGGGTTAGGATTTGAGAAAGGACTGGGGCCCCAGCAATGCTGGAGACCCACAAGTGCACGGTCCATCGTGGAACGGGGGATGGTGCCCCCACCAACATAATTGTTCAAAAAATTGCCCATCACGGGAGTTTAGTAGGCCATCAATCTTTTTGTTGAGCTCTTCTTCGCGACGTTTCGGCGTCTGTAACGCCTTCCTCAGGCTGGAGCTCAATGACTTCGTTTTTTGTTTTTTGTTTTAGGGACCCCCCTATGGTTAGGGTTAGGGTAAGATAGAGGGCAGGGGCACCCCCAACCCCACGAGGCACTGGCTGGTTAGGTGTTGAGAAAAGAATCAGGCCACCAGCAAGCTGGTAGCCTGAGGTTAGGGTTAGGGTAGGGGAATTGATTCCTCCTACGAGGGTAGAAGGAAGGTGCACGGGCCATCCCACGGGAGAACCCCCGATCCCTGTCTGGGTTCTCAAGGAAGGGACGTTGGCGTCGTCTTCCGTAGCGGACGACTTGCCACTCGTCCGCCATGACGAGTGGTTTTTAATTTACTATTGGGGTTAGGGTTAGGGTTAGGGGTTAGGGTTAGGTGTTAGAAAAGAATCAGGCCACCAGCAAGCTGGCAGCCTGAGGTGCACGGGCCATCGATGGGGCCGGGTGGTGGTGTCCCTGCCCTGGTTCAAAAAATTGCCCTTATCTAGGGTTATAGTGCACATTTAGTATCAACTGGGCCGTTCGCGACGTTTCGGCATGTGTTTGCCTTCTTCAGGCCGACCCAGTGTGTCTCTCTCTGTTTTCTGTTTGCCTCTCTTGGCCTTTTATACTTTTGTTAGCTCCTCCCACTTGGGCTTTTTAATTTGACTTCTTGTCTTTTTCTTTTTCTGACTTCTTGTCTTTTTCTCTTTCTGACTTCTTGTCTTTTTCTTTTTCTGACTTCTTGTCTTTCTCTTTTACGTGACTTCTTGTCTTTCATATCTTTAATATTTTTACTATTTTTCTTTGTTTTCCACTTGTTTTTTCTTGCTTTTCTATATTTCTCTTAATCTTTTTATGGCACCCCCTGTCTTTTTTGACATCCCGTCCTGTGTTCACTGTATTTTTGTTTATGGCACCCCCTTCCTTTAAATCCTTTCTCTTTGTTTTGTCTTACGTGACTTCTTGTCTTTTTCTGTTTCTGTTTATCTTTCTTTCTTGTACGTGACTTCTTGTCTTTTTCTTTTTCTGACTACTTGTCTTTTTCTTGTACGTGACTTCTTGTCTTTTGCTTTTTCTGCTTATCTTTCTTTCTTATACGTGACTTGCTTGTCTTTTTCTTTTTCTGACTTTTTGTCTTTTTCTTTTTCTACTTGTTTTTCTTTCTTACGTGACTTCTTGTCTTCGTTTTTTGTGTTTAGGGACCCCCCTGTGGTTAGGGTTAGGGTAAGATAGAGGGCAGGGGCACCCCCAACCCCACGAGGCACTGGCTGGTTAGGTGTTAGAAAAGAATCAGGCCACCAGCAAGCTGGCAGCCTGAGGTGCACGGGCCATCGATGGGGCCGGGTGGTGGTGTCCCTGCCCTGGTTCAAAAAATTGCCCTTATCTAGGGTTATAGTGCACATTTAGTATCAACTGGGCCGTTCGCGACGTTTCGGCATGTGTTTGCCTTCTTCAGGCCGACCCAGTGTGTCTCTCTCTGTTTTCTGTTTGCCTCTCTTGGCCTTTTATACTTTTGTTAGCTCCTCCCACTTGGGCTTTTTAATTTGACTTCTTGTCTTTTTCTTTTTCTGACTTCTTGTCTTTTTCTCTTTCTGACTTCTTGTCTTTTTCTTTTTCTGACTTCTTGTCTTTCTCTTTTACGTGACTTCTTGTCTTTCATATCTTTAATATTTTTACTATTTTTCTTTGTTTTCCACTTGTTTTTTCTTGCTTTTCTATATTTCTCTTAATCTTTTTATGGCACCCCCTGTCTTTTTTGACATCCCGTCCTGTGTTCACTGTATTTTTGTTTATGGCACCCCCTTCCTTTAAATCCTTTCTCTTTGTTTTGTCTTACGTGACTTCTTGTCTTTTTCTGTTTCTGTTTATCTTTCTTTCTTGTACGTGACTTCTTGTCTTTTTCTTTTTCTGACTACTTGTCTTTTTCTTGTACGTGACTTCTTGTCTTTTGCTTTTTCTGCTTATCTTTCTTTCTTATACGTGACTTGCTTGTCTTTTTCTTTTTCTGACTTTTTGTCTTTTTCTTTTTCTACTTGTTTTTCTTTCTTACGTGACTTCTTGTCTTCGTTTTTTGTGTTTAGGGACCCCCCTGTGGTTAGGGTTAGGGTAAGATAGAGGGCAGGGGCACCCCCAACCCCACGAGGCACTGGCTGGTTAGGTGTTAGAAAAGAATCAGGCCACCAGCAAGCTGGCAGCCTGAGGTGCACGGGCCATCGATGGGGCCGGGTGGTGGTGTCCCTGCCCTGGTTCAAAAAATTGCCCTTATCTAGGGTTATAGTGCACATTTAGTATCAACTGGGCCGTTCGCGACGTTTCGGCATGTGTTTGCCTTCTTCAGGCCGACCCAGTGTGTCTCTCTCTGTTTTCTGTTTGCCTCTCTTGGCCTTTTATACTTTTGTTAGCTCCTCCCACTTGGGCTTTTTAATTTGACTTCTTGTCTTTTTCTTTTTCTGACTTCTTGTCTTTTTCTCTTTCTGACTTCTTGTCTTTTTCTTTTTCTGACTTCTTGTCTTTCTCTTTTACGTGACTTCTTGTCTTTCATATCTTTAATATTTTTACTATTTTTCTTTGTTTTCCACTTGTTTTTTCTTGCTTTTCTATATTTCTCTTAATCTTTTTATGGCACCCCCTGTCTTTTTTGACATCCCGTCCTGTGTTCACTGTATTTTTGTTTATGGCACCCCCTTCCTTTAAATCCTTTCTCTTTGTTTTGTCTTACGTGACTTCTTGTCTTTTTCTGTTTCTGTTTATCTTTCTTTCTTGTACGTGACTTCTTGTCTTTTTCTTTTTCTGACTACTTGTCTTTTTCTTGTACGTGACTTCTTGTCTTTTGCTTTTTCTGCTTATCTTTCTTTCTTATACGTGACTTGCTTGTCTTTTTCTTTTTCTGACTTTTTGTCTTTTTCTTTTTCTACTTGTTTTTCTTTCTTACGTGACTTCTTGTCTTCGTTTTTTGTGTTTAGGGACCCCCCTGTGGTTAGGGTTAGGGTAAGATAGAGGGCAGGGGCACCCCCAACCCCACGAGGCACTGGCTGGTTAGGTGTTAGAAAAGAATCAGGCCACCAGCAAGCTGGCAGCCTGAGGTGCACGGGCCATCGATGGGGCCGGGTGGTGGTGTCCCTGCCCTGGTTCAAAAAATTGCCCTTATCTAGGGTTATAGTGCACATTTAGTATCAACTGGGCCGTTCGCGACGTTTCGGCATGTGTTTGCCTTCTTCAGGCCGACCCAGTGTGTCTCTCTCTGTTTTCTGTTTGCCTCTCTTGGCCTTTTATACTTTTGTTAGCTCCTCCCACTTGGGCTTTTTAATTTGACTTCTTGTCTTTTTCTTTTTCTGACTTCTTGTCTTTTTCTCTTTCTGACTTCTTGTCTTTTTCTTTTTCTGACTTCTTGTCTTTCTCTTTTACGTGACTTCTTGTCTTTCATATCTTTAATATTTTTACTATTTTTCTTTGTTTTCCACTTGTTTTTTCTTGCTTTTCTATATTTCTCTTAATCTTTTTATGGCACCCCCTGTCTTTTTTGACATCCCGTCCTGTGTTCACTGTATTTTTGTTTATGGCACCCCCTTCCTTTAAATCCTTTCTCTTTGTTTTGTCTTACGTGACTTCTTGTCTTTTTCTGTTTCTGTTTATCTTTCTTTCTTGTACGTGACTTCTTGTCTTTTTCTTTTTCTGACTACTTGTCTTTTTCTTGTACGTGACTTCTTGTCTTTTGCTTTTTCTGCTTATCTTTCTTTCTTATACGTGACTTGCTTGTCTTTTTCTTTTTCTGACTTTTTGTCTTTTTCTTTTTCTACTTGTTTTTCTTTCTTACGTGACTTCTTGTCTTCGTTTTTTGTGTTTAGGGACCCCCCTGTGGTTAGGGTTAGGGTAAGATAGAGGGCAGGGGCACCCCCAACCCCACGAGGCACTGGCTGGTTAGGTGTTAGAAAAGAATCAGGCCACCAGCAAGCTGGCAGCCTGAGGTGCACGGGCCATCGATGGGGCCGGGTGGTGGTGTCCCTGCCCTGGTTCAAAAAATTGCCCTTATCCAGGGTTATAGTGCACATTTAGTATCAACTGGGCCGTTCGCGACGTTTCGGCATGTGTTTGCCTTCTTCAGGCCGACCCAGTGTGTCTCTCTCTGTTTTCTGTTTGCCTCTCTTGGCCTTTTATACTTTTGTTAGCTCCTCCCACTTGGGCTTTTTAATTTGACTTCTTGTCTTTTTCTTTTTCTGACTTCTTGTCTTTTTCTCTTTCTGACTTCTTGTCTTTTTCTTTTTCTGACTTCTTGTCTTTCTCTTTTACGTGACTTCTTGTCTTTCATATCTTTAATATTTTTACTATTTTTCTTTGTTTTCCACTTGTTTTTTCTTGCTTTTCTATATTTCTCTTAATCTTTTTATGGCACCCCCTGTCTTTTTTGACATCCCGTCCTGTGTTCACTGTATTTTTGTTTATGGCACCCCCTTCCTTTAAATCCTTTCTCTTTGTTTTGTCTTACGTGACTTCTTGTCTTTTTCTGTTTCTGTTTATCTTTCTTTCTTGTACGTGACTTCTTGTCTTTTTCTTTTTCTGACTACTTGTCTTTTTCTTGTACGTGACTTCTTGTCTTTTGCTTTTTCTGCTTATCTTTCTTTCTTATACGTGACTTGCTTGTCTTTTTCTTTTTCTGACTTTTTGTCTTTTTCTTTTTCTACTTGTTTTTCTTTCTTACGTGACTTCTTGTCTTCGTTTTTTGTGTTTAGGGACCCCCCTGTGGTTAGGGTTAGGGTAAGATAGAGGGCAGGGGCACCCCCAACCCCACGAGGCACTGGCTGGTTAGGTGTTAGAAAAGAATCAGGCCACCAGCAAGCTGGCAGCCTGAGGTGCACGGGCCATCGATGGGGCCGGGTGGTGGTGTCCCTGCCCTGGTTCAAAAAATTGCCCTTATCCAGGGTTATAGTGCACATTTAGTATCAACTGGGCCGTTCGCGACGTTTCGGCATGTGTTTGCCTTCTTCAGGCCGACCCAGTGTGTCTCTCTCTGTTTTCTGTTTGCCTCTCTTGGCCTTTTATACTTTTGTTAGCTCCTCCCACTTGGGCTTTTTAATTTGACTTCTTGTCTTTTTCTTTTTCTGACTTCTTGTCTTTTTCTCTTTCTGACTTCTTGTCTTTTTCTTTTTCTGACTTCTTGTCTTTCTCTTTTACGTGACTTCTTGTCTTTCATATCTTTAATATTTTTACTATTTTTCTTTGTTTTCCACTTGTTTTTTCTTGCTTTTCTATATTTCTCTTAATCTTTTTATGGCACCCCCTGTCTTTTTTGACATCCCGTCCTGTGTTCACTGTATTTTTGTTTATGGCACCCCCTTCCTTTAAATCCTTTCTCTTTGTTTTGTCTTACGTGACTTCTTGTCTTTTTCTGTTTCTGTTTATCTTTCTTTCTTGTACGTGACTTCTTGTCTTTTTCTTTTTCTGACTACTTGTCTTTTTCTTGTACGTGACTTCTTGTCTTTTGCTTTTTCTGCTTATCTTTCTTTCTTATACGTGACTTGCTTGTCTTTTTCTTTTTCTGACTTTTTGTCTTTTTCTTTTTCTACTTGTTTTTCTTTCTTACGTGACTTCTTGTCTTCGTTTTTTGTGTTTAGGGACCCCCCTGTGGTTAGGGTTAGGGTAAGATAGAGGGCAGGGGCACCCCCAACCCCACGAGGCACTGGCTGGTTAGGTGTTAGAAAAGAATCAGGCCACCAGCAAGCTGGCAGCCTGAGGTGCACGGGCCATCGATGGGGCCGGGTGGTGGTGTCCCTGCCCTGGTTCAAAAAATTGCCCTTATCCAGGGTTATAGTGCACATTTAGTATCAACTGGGCCGTTCGCGACGTTTCGGCATGTGTTTGCCTTCTTCAGGCCGACCCAGTGTGTCTCTCTCTGTTTTCTGTTTGCCTCTCTTGGCCTTTTATACTTTTGTTAGCTCCTCCCACTTGGGCTTTTTAATTTGACTTCTTGTCTTTTTCTTTTTCTGACTTCTTGTCTTTTTCTCTTTCTGACTTCTTGTCTTTTTCTTTTTCTGACTTCTTGTCTTTCTCTTTTACGTGACTTCTTGTCTTTCATATCTTTAATATTTTTACTATTTTTCTTTGTTTTCCACTTGTTTTTTCTTGCTTTTCTATATTTCTCTTAATCTTTTTATGGCACCCCCTGTCTTTTTTGACATCCCGTCCTGTGTTCACTGTATTTTTGTTTATGGCACCCCCTTCCTTTAAATCCTTTCTCTTTGTTTTGTCTTACGTGACTTCTTGTCTTTTTCTGTTTCTGTTTATCTTTCTTTCTTGTACGTGACTTCTTGTCTTTTTCTTTTTCTGACTACTTGTCTTTTTCTTGTACGTGACTTCTTGTCTTTTGCTTTTTCTGCTTATCTTTCTTTCTTATACGTGACTTGCTTGTCTTTTTCTTTTTCTGACTTTTTGTCTTTTTCTTTTTCTACTTGTTTTTCTTTCTTACGTGACTTCTTGTCTTCGTTTTTTGTGTTTAGGGACCCCCCTGTGGTTAGGGTTAGGGTAAGATAGAGGGCAGGGGCACCCCCAACCCCACGAGGCACTGGCTGGTTAGGTGTTAGAAAAGAATCAGGCCACCAGCAAGCTGGCAGCCTGAGGTGCACGGGCCATCGATGGGGCCGGGTGGTGGTGTCCCTGCCCTGGTTCAAAAAATTGCCCTTATCCAGGGTTATAGTGCACATTTAGTATCAACTGGGCCGTTCGCGACGTTTCGGCATGTGTTTGCCTTCTTCAGGCCGACCCAGTGTGTCTCTCTCTGTTTTCTGTTTGCCTCTCTTGGCCTTTTATACTTTTGTTAGCTCCTCCCACTTGGGCTTTTTAATTTGACTTCTTGTCTTTTTCTTTTTCTGACTTCTTGTCTTTTTCTCTTTCTGACTTCTTGTCTTTTTCTTTTTCTGACTTCTTGTCTTTCTCTTTTACGTGACTTCTTGTCTTTCATATCTTTAATATTTTTACTATTTTTCTTTGTTTTCCACTTGTTTTTTCTTGCTTTTCTATATTTCTCTTAATCTTTTTATGGCACCCCCTGTCTTTTTTGACATCCCGTCCTGTGTTCACTGTATTTTTGTTTATGGCACCCCCTTCCTTTAAATCCTTTCTCTTTGTTTTGTCTTACGTGACTTCTTGTCTTTTTCTGTTTCTGTTTATCTTTCTTTCTTGTACGTGACTTCTTGTCTTTTTCTTTTTCTGACTACTTGTCTTTTTCTTGTACGTGACTTCTTGTCTTTTGCTTTTTCTGCTTATCTTTCTTTCTTATACGTGACTTGCTTGTCTTTTTCTTTTTCTGACTTTTTGTCTTTTTCTTTTTCTACTTGTTTTTCTTTCTTACGTGACTTCTTGTCTTCGTTTTTTGTGTTTAGGGACCCCCCTGTGGTTAGGGTTAGGGTAAGATAGAGGGCAGGGGCACCCCCAACCCCACGAGGCACTGGCTGGTTAGGTGTTAGAAAAGAATCAGGCCACCAGCAAGCTGGCAGCCTGAGGTGCACGGGCCATCGATGGGGCCGGGTGGTGGTGTCCCTGCCCTGGTTCAAAAAATTGCCCTTATCCAGGGTTATAGTGCACATTTAGTATCAACTGGGCCGTTCGCGACGTTTCGGCATGTGTTTGCCTTCTTCAGGCCGACCCAGTGTGTCTCTCTCTGTTTTCTGTTTGCCTCTCTTGGCCTTTTATACTTTTGTTAGCTCCTCCCACTTGGGCTTTTTAATTTGACTTCTTGTCTTTTTCTTTTTCTGACTTCTTGTCTTTTTCTCTTTCTGACTTCTTGTCTTTTTCTTTTTCTGACTTCTTGTCTTTCTCTTTTACGTGACTTCTTGTCTTTCATATCTTTAATATTTTTACTATTTTTCTTTGTTTTCCACTTGTTTTTTCTTGCTTTTCTATATTTCTCTTAATCTTTTTATGGCACCCCCTGTCTTTTTTGACATCCCGTCCTGTGTTCACTGTATTTTTGTTTATGGCACCCCCTTCCTTTAAATCCTTTCTCTTTGTTTTGTCTTACGTGACTTCTTGTCTTTTTCTGTTTCTGTTTATCTTTCTTTCTTGTACGTGACTTCTTGTCTTTTTCTTTTTCTGACTACTTGTCTTTTTCTTGTACGTGACTTCTTGTCTTTTGCTTTTTCTGCTTATCTTTCTTTCTTATACGTGACTTGCTTGTCTTTTTCTTTTTCTGACTTTTTGTCTTTTTCTTTTTCTACTTGTTTTTCTTTCTTACGTGACTTCTTGTCTTCGTTTTTTGTGTTTAGGGACCCCCCTGTGGTTAGGGTTAGGGTAAGATAGAGGGCAGGGGCACCCCCAACCCCACGAGGCACTGGCTGGTTAGGTGTTAGAAAAGAATCAGGCCACCAGCAAGCTGGCAGCCTGAGGTGCACGGGCCATCGATGGGGCCGGGTGGTGGTGTCCCTGCCCTGGTTCAAAAAATTGCCCTTATCCAGGGTTATAGTGCACATTTAGTATCAACTGGGCCGTTCGCGACGTTTCGGCATGTGTTTGCCTTCTTCAGGCCGACCCAGTGTGTCTCTCTCTGTTTTCTGTTTGCCTCTCTTGGCCTTTTATACTTTTGTTAGCTCCTCCCACTTGGGCTTTTTAATTTGACTTCTTGTCTTTTTCTTTTTCTGACTTCTTGTCTTTTTCTCTTTCTGACTTCTTGTCTTTTTCTTTTTCTGACTTCTTGTCTTTCTCTTTTACGTGACTTCTTGTCTTTCATATCTTTAATATTTTTACTATTTTTCTTTGTTTTCCACTTGTTTTTTCTTGCTTTTCTATATTTCTCTTAATCTTTTTATGGCACCCCCTGTCTTTTTTGACATCCCGTCCTGTGTTCACTGTATTTTTGTTTATGGCACCCCCTTCCTTTAAATCCTTTCTCTTTGTTTTGTCTTACGTGACTTCTTGTCTTTTTCTGTTTCTGTTTATCTTTCTTTCTTGTACGTGACTTCTTGTCTTTTTCTTTTTCTGACTACTTGTCTTTTTCTTGTACGTGACTTCTTGTCTTTTGCTTTTTCTGCTTATCTTTCTTTCTTATACGTGACTTGCTTGTCTTTTTCTTTTTCTGACTTTTTGTCTTTTTCTTTTTCTACTTGTTTTTCTTTCTTACGTGACTTCTTGTCTTCGTTTTTTGTGTTTAGGGACCCCCCTGTGGTTAGGGTTAGGGTAAGATAGAGGGCAGGGGCACCCCCAACCCCACGAGGCACTGGCTGGTTAGGTGTTAGAAAAGAATCAGGCCACCAGCAAGCTGGCAGCCTGAGGTGCACGGGCCATCGATGGGGCCGGGTGGTGGTGTCCCTGCCCTGGTTCAAAAAATTGCCCTTATCCAGGGTTATAGTGCACATTTAGTATCAACTGGGCCGTTCGCGACGTTTCGGCATGTGTTTGCCTTCTTCAGGCCGACCCAGTGTGTCTCTCTCTGTTTTCTGTTTGCCTCTCTTGGCCTTTTATACTTTTGTTAGCTCCTCCCACTTGGGCTTTTTAATTTGACTTCTTGTCTTTTTCTTTTTCTGACTTCTTGTCTTTTTCTCTTTCTGACTTCTTGTCTTTTTCTTTTTCTGACTTCTTGTCTTTCTCTTTTACGTGACTTCTTGTCTTTCATATCTTTAATATTTTTACTATTTTTCTTTGTTTTCCACTTGTTTTTTCTTGCTTTTCTATATTTCTCTTAATCTTTTTATGGCACCCCCTGTCTTTTTTGACATCCCGTCCTGTGTTCACTGTATTTTTGTTTATGGCACCCCCTTCCTTTAAATCCTTTCTCTTTGTTTTGTCTTACGTGACTTCTTGTCTTTTTCTGTTTCTGTTTATCTTTCTTTCTTGTACGTGACTTCTTGTCTTTTTCTTTTTCTGACTACTTGTCTTTTTCTTGTACGTGACTTCTTGTCTTTTGCTTTTTCTGCTTATCTTTCTTTCTTATACGTGACTTGCTTGTCTTTTTCTTTTTCTGACTTTTTGTCTTTTTCTTTTTCTACTTGTTTTTCTTTCTTACGTGACTTCTTGTCTTCGTTTTTTGTGTTTAGGGACCCCCCTGTGGTTAGGGTTAGGGTAAGATAGAGGGCAGGGGCACCCCCAACCCCACGAGGCACTGGCTGGTTAGGTGTTAGAAAAGAATCAGGCCACCAGCAAGCTGGCAGCCTGAGGTGCACGGGCCATCGATGGGGCCGGGTGGTGGTGTCCCTGCCCTGGTTCAAAAAATTGCCCTTATCCAGGGTTATAGTGCACATTTAGTATCAACTGGGCCGTTCGCGACGTTTCGGCATGTGTTTGCCTTCTTCAGGCCGACCCAGTGTGTCTCTCTCTGTTTTCTGTTTGCCTCTCTTGGCCTTTTATACTTTTGTTAGCTCCTCCCACTTGGGCTTTTTAATTTGACTTCTTGTCTTTTTCTTTTTCTGACTTCTTGTCTTTTTCTCTTTCTGACTTCTTGTCTTTTTCTTTTTCTGACTTCTTGTCTTTCTCTTTTACGTGACTTCTTGTCTTTCATATCTTTAATATTTTTACTATTTTTCTTTGTTTTCCACTTGTTTTTTCTTGCTTTTCTATATTTCTCTTAATCTTTTTATGGCACCCCCTGTCTTTTTTGACATCCCGTCCTGTGTTCACTGTATTTTTGTTTATGGCACCCCCTTCCTTTAAATCCTTTCTCTTTGTTTTGTCTTACGTGACTTCTTGTCTTTTTCTGTTTCTGTTTATCTTTCTTTCTTGTACGTGACTTCTTGTCTTTTTCTTTTTCTGACTACTTGTCTTTTTCTTGTACGTGACTTCTTGTCTTTTGCTTTTTCTGCTTATCTTTCTTTCTTATACGTGACTTGCTTGTCTTTTTCTTTTTCTGACTTTTTGTCTTTTTCTTTTTCTACTTGTTTTTCTTTCTTACGTGACTTCTTGTCTTCGTTTTTTGTGTTTAGGGACCCCCCTGTGGTTAGGGTTAGGGTAAGATAGAGGGCAGGGGCACCCCCAACCCCACGAGGCACTGGCTGGTTAGGTGTTAGAAAAGAATCAGGCCACCAGCAAGCTGGCAGCCTGAGGTGCACGGGCCATCGATGGGGCCGGGTGGTGGTGTCCCTGCCCTGGTTCAAAAAATTGCCCTTATCCAGGGTTATAGTGCACATTTAGTATCAACTGGGCCGTTCGCGACGTTTCGGCATGTGTTTGCCTTCTTCAGGCCGACCCAGTGTGTCTCTCTCTGTTTTCTGTTTGCCTCTCTTGGCCTTTTATACTTTTGTTAGCTCCTCCCACTTGGGCTTTTTAATTTGACTTCTTGTCTTTTTCTTTTTCTGACTTCTTGTCTTTTTCTCTTTCTGACTTCTTGTCTTTTTCTTTTTCTGACTTCTTGTCTTTCTCTTTTACGTGACTTCTTGTCTTTCATATCTTTAATATTTTTACTATTTTTCTTTGTTTTCCACTTGTTTTTTCTTGCTTTTCTATATTTCTCTTAATCTTTTTATGGCACCCCCTGTCTTTTTTGACATCCCGTCCTGTGTTCACTGTATTTTTGTTTATGGCACCCCCTTCCTTTAAATCCTTTCTCTTTGTTTTGTCTTACGTGACTTCTTGTCTTTTTCTGTTTCTGTTTATCTTTCTTTCTTGTACGTGACTTCTTGTCTTTTTCTTTTTCTGACTACTTGTCTTTTTCTTGTACGTGACTTCTTGTCTTTTGCTTTTTCTGCTTATCTTTCTTTCTTATACGTGACTTGCTTGTCTTTTTCTTTTTCTGACTTTTTGTCTTTTTCTTTTTCTACTTGTTTTTCTTTCTTACGTGACTTCTTGTCTTCGTTTTTTGTGTTTAGGGACCCCCCTGTGGTTAGGGTTAGGGTAAGATAGAGGGCAGGGGCACCCCCAACCCCACGAGGCACTGGCTGGTTAGGTGTTAGAAAAGAATCAGGCCACCAGCAAGCTGGCAGCCTGAGGTGCACGGGCCATCGATGGGGCCGGGTGGTGGTGTCCCTGCCCTGGTTCAAAAAATTGCCCTTATCCAGGGTTATAGTGCACATTTAGTATCAACTGGGCCGTTCGCGACGTTTCGGCATGTGTTTGCCTTCTTCAGGCCGACCCAGTGTGTCTCTCTCTGTTTTCTGTTTGCCTCTCTTGGCCTTTTATACTTTTGTTAGCTCCTCCCACTTGGGCTTTTTAATTTGACTTCTTGTCTTTTTCTTTTTCTGACTTCTTGTCTTTTTCTCTTTCTGACTTCTTGTCTTTTTCTTTTTCTGACTTCTTGTCTTTCTCTTTTACGTGACTTCTTGTCTTTCATATCTTTAATATTTTTACTATTTTTCTTTGTTTTCCACTTGTTTTTTCTTGCTTTTCTATATTTCTCTTAATCTTTTTATGGCACCCCCTGTCTTTTTTGACATCCCGTCCTGTGTTCACTGTATTTTTGTTTATGGCACCCCCTTCCTTTAAATCCTTTCTCTTTGTTTTGTCTTACGTGACTTCTTGTCTTTTTCTGTTTCTGTTTATCTTTCTTTCTTGTACGTGACTTCTTGTCTTTTTCTTTTTCTGACTACTTGTCTTTTTCTTGTACGTGACTTCTTGTCTTTTGCTTTTTCTGCTTATCTTTCTTTCTTATACGTGACTTGCTTGTCTTTTTCTTTTTCTGACTTTTTGTCTTTTTCTTTTTCTACTTGTTTTTCTTTCTTACGTGACTTCTTGTCTTCGTTTTTTGTGTTTAGGGACCCCCCTGTGGTTAGGGTTAGGGTAAGATAGAGGGCAGGGGCACCCCCAACCCCACGAGGCACTGGCTGGTTAGGTGTTAGAAAAGAATCAGGCCACCAGCAAGCTGGCAGCCTGAGGTGCACGGGCCATCGATGGGGCCGGGTGGTGGTGTCCCTGCCCTGGTTCAAAAAATTGCCCTTATCCAGGGTTATAGTGCACATTTAGTATCAACTGGGCCGTTCGCGACGTTTCGGCATGTGTTTGCCTTCTTCAGGCCGACCCAGTGTGTCTCTCTCTGTTTTCTGTTTGCCTCTCTTGGCCTTTTATACTTTTGTTAGCTCCTCCCACTTGGGCTTTTTAATTTGACTTCTTGTCTTTTTCTTTTTCTGACTTCTTGTCTTTTTCTCTTTCTGACTTCTTGTCTTTTTCTTTTTCTGACTTCTTGTCTTTCTCTTTTACGTGACTTCTTGTCTTTCATATCTTTAATATTTTTACTATTTTTCTTTGTTTTCCACTTGTTTTTTCTTGCTTTTCTATATTTCTCTTAATCTTTTTATGGCACCCCCTGTCTTTTTTGACATCCCGTCCTGTGTTCACTGTATTTTTGTTTATGGCACCCCCTTCCTTTAAATCCTTTCTCTTTGTTTTGTCTTACGTGACTTCTTGTCTTTTTCTGTTTCTGTTTATCTTTCTTTCTTGTACGTGACTTCTTGTCTTTTTCTTTTTCTGACTACTTGTCTTTTTCTTGTACGTGACTTCTTGTCTTTTGCTTTTTCTGCTTATCTTTCTTTCTTATACGTGACTTGCTTGTCTTTTTCTTTTTCTGACTTTTTGTCTTTTTCTTTTTCTACTTGTTTTTCTTTCTTACGTGACTTCTTGTCTTCGTTTTTTGTGTTTAGGGACCCCCCTGTGGTTAGGGTTAGGGTAAGATAGAGGGCAGGGGCACCCCCAACCCCACGAGGCACTGGCTGGTTAGGTGTTAGAAAAGAATCAGGCCACCAGCAAGCTGGCAGCCTGAGGTGCACGGGCCATCGATGGGGCCGGGTGGTGGTGTCCCTGCCCTGGTTCAAAAAATTGCCCTTATCCAGGGTTATAGTGCACATTTAGTATCAACTGGGCCGTTCGCGACGTTTCGGCATGTGTTTGCCTTCTTCAGGCCGACCCAGTGTGTCTCTCTCTGTTTTCTGTTTGCCTCTCTTGGCCTTTTATACTTTTGTTAGCTCCTCCCACTTGGGCTTTTTAATTTGACTTCTTGTCTTTTTCTTTTTCTGACTTCTTGTCTTTTTCTCTTTCTGACTTCTTGTCTTTTTCTTTTTCTGACTTCTTGTCTTTCTCTTTTACGTGACTTCTTGTCTTTCATATCTTTAATATTTTTACTATTTTTCTTTGTTTTCCACTTGTTTTTTCTTGCTTTTCTATATTTCTCTTAATCTTTTTATGGCACCCCCTGTCTTTTTTGACATCCCGTCCTGTGTTCACTGTATTTTTGTTTATGGCACCCCCTTCCTTTAAATCCTTTCTCTTTGTTTTGTCTTACGTGACTTCTTGTCTTTTTCTGTTTCTGTTTATCTTTCTTTCTTGTACGTGACTTCTTGTCTTTTTCTTTTTCTGACTACTTGTCTTTTTCTTGTACGTGACTTCTTGTCTTTTGCTTTTTCTGCTTATCTTTCTTTCTTATACGTGACTTGCTTGTCTTTTTCTTTTTCTGACTTTTTGTCTTTTTCTTTTTCTACTTGTTTTTCTTTCTTACGTGACTTCTTGTCTTCGTTTTTTGTGTTTAGGGACCCCCCTGTGGTTAGGGTTAGGGTAAGATAGAGGGCAGGGGCACCCCCAACCCCACGAGGCACTGGCTGGTTAGGTGTTAGAAAAGAATCAGGCCACCAGCAAGCTGGCAGCCTGAGGTGCACGGGCCATCGATGGGGCCGGGTGGTGGTGTCCCTGCCCTGGTTCAAAAAATTGCCCTTATCCAGGGTTATAGTGCACATTTAGTATCAACTGGGCCGTTCGCGACGTTTCGGCATGTGTTTGCCTTCTTCAGGCCGACCCAGTGTGTCTCTCTCTGTTTTCTGTTTGCCTCTCTTGGCCTTTTATACTTTTGTTAGCTCCTCCCACTTGGGCTTTTTAATTTGACTTCTTGTCTTTTTCTTTTTCTGACTTCTTGTCTTTTTCTCTTTCTGACTTCTTGTCTTTTTCTTTTTCTGACTTCTTGTCTTTCTCTTTTACGTGACTTCTTGTCTTTCATATCTTTAATATTTTTACTATTTTTCTTTGTTTTCCACTTGTTTTTTCTTGCTTTTCTATATTTCTCTTAATCTTTTTATGGCACCCCCTGTCTTTTTTGACATCCCGTCCTGTGTTCACTGTATTTTTGTTTATGGCACCCCCTTCCTTTAAATCCTTTCTCTTTGTTTTGTCTTACGTGACTTCTTGTCTTTTTCTGTTTCTGTTTATCTTTCTTTCTTGTACGTGACTTCTTGTCTTTTTCTTTTTCTGACTACTTGTCTTTTTCTTGTACGTGACTTCTTGTCTTTTGCTTTTTCTGCTTATCTTTCTTTCTTATACGTGACTTGCTTGTCTTTTTCTTTTTCTGACTTTTTGTCTTTTTCTTTTTCTACTTGTTTTTCTTTCTTACGTGACTTCTTGTCTTCGTTTTTTGTGTTTAGGGACCCCCCTGTGGTTAGGGTTAGGGTAAGATAGAGGGCAGGGGCACCCCCAACCCCACGAGGCACTGGCTGGTTAGGTGTTAGAAAAGAATCAGGCCACCAGCAAGCTGGCAGCCTGAGGTGCACGGGCCATCGATGGGGCCGGGTGGTGGTGTCCCTGCCCTGGTTCAAAAAATTGCCCTTATCCAGGGTTATAGTGCACATTTAGTATCAACTGGGCCGTTCGCGACGTTTCGGCATGTGTTTGCCTTCTTCAGGCCGACCCAGTGTGTCTCTCTCTGTTTTCTGTTTGCCTCTCTTGGCCTTTTATACTTTTGTTAGCTCCTCCCACTTGGGCTTTTTAATTTGACTTCTTGTCTTTTTCTTTTTCTGACTTCTTGTCTTTTTCTCTTTCTGACTTCTTGTCTTTTTCTTTTTCTGACTTCTTGTCTTTCTCTTTTACGTGACTTCTTGTCTTTCATATCTTTAATATTTTTACTATTTTTCTTTGTTTTCCACTTGTTTTTTCTTGCTTTTCTATATTTCTCTTAATCTTTTTATGGCACCCCCTGTCTTTTTTGACATCCCGTCCTGTGTTCACTGTATTTTTGTTTATGGCACCCCCTTCCTTTAAATCCTTTCTCTTTGTTTTGTCTTACGTGACTTCTTGTCTTTTTCTGTTTCTGTTTATCTTTCTTTCTTGTACGTGACTTCTTGTCTTTTTCTTTTTCTGACTACTTGTCTTTTTCTTGTACGTGACTTCTTGTCTTTTGCTTTTTCTGCTTATCTTTCTTTCTTATACGTGACTTGCTTGTCTTTTTCTTTTTCTGACTTTTTGTCTTTTTCTTTTTCTACTTGTTTTTCTTTCTTACGTGACTTCTTGTCTTCGTTTTTTGTGTTTAGGGACCCCCCTGTGGTTAGGGTTAGGGTAAGATAGAGGGCAGGGGCACCCCCAACCCCACGAGGCACTGGCTGGTTAGGTGTTAGAAAAGAATCAGGCCACCAGCAAGCTGGCAGCCTGAGGTGCACGGGCCATCGATGGGGCCGGGTGGTGGTGTCCCTGCCCTGGTTCAAAAAATTGCCCTTATCCAGGGTTATAGTGCACATTTAGTATCAACTGGGCCGTTCGCGACGTTTCGGCATGTGTTTGCCTTCTTCAGGCCGACCCAGTGTGTCTCTCTCTGTTTTCTGTTTGCCTCTCTTGGCCTTTTATACTTTTGTTAGCTCCTCCCACTTGGGCTTTTTAATTTGACTTCTTGTCTTTTTCTTTTTCTGACTTCTTGTCTTTTTCTCTTTCTGACTTCTTGTCTTTTTCTTTTTCTGACTTCTTGTCTTTCTCTTTTACGTGACTTCTTGTCTTTCATATCTTTAATATTTTTACTATTTTTCTTTGTTTTCCACTTGTTTTTTCTTGCTTTTCTATATTTCTCTTAATCTTTTTATGGCACCCCCTGTCTTTTTTGACATCCCGTCCTGTGTTCACTGTATTTTTGTTTATGGCACCCCCTTCCTTTAAATCCTTTCTCTTTGTTTTGTCTTACGTGACTTCTTGTCTTTTTCTGTTTCTGTTTATCTTTCTTTCTTGTACGTGACTTCTTGTCTTTTTCTTTTTCTGACTACTTGTCTTTTTCTTGTACGTGACTTCTTGTCTTTTGCTTTTTCTGCTTATCTTTCTTTCTTATACGTGACTTGCTTGTCTTTTTCTTTTTCTGACTTTTTGTCTTTTTCTTTTTCTACTTGTTTTTCTTTCTTACGTGACTTCTTGTCTTCGTTTTTTGTGTTTAGGGACCCCCCTGTGGTTAGGGTTAGGGTAAGATAGAGGGCAGGGGCACCCCCAACCCCACGAGGCACTGGCTGGTTAGGTGTTAGAAAAGAATCAGGCCACCAGCAAGCTGGCAGCCTGAGGTGCACGGGCCATCGATGGGGCCGGGTGGTGGTGTCCCTGCCCTGGTTCAAAAAATTGCCCTTATCCAGGGTTATAGTGCACATTTAGTATCAACTGGGCCGTTCGCGACGTTTCGGCATGTGTTTGCCTTCTTCAGGCCGACCCAGTGTGTCTCTCTCTGTTTTCTGTTTGCCTCTCTTGGCCTTTTATACTTTTGTTAGCTCCTCCCACTTGGGCTTTTTAATTTGACTTCTTGTCTTTTTCTTTTTCTGACTTCTTGTCTTTTTCTCTTTCTGACTTCTTGTCTTTTTCTTTTTCTGACTTCTTGTCTTTCTCTTTTACGTGACTTCTTGTCTTTCATATCTTTAATATTTTTACTATTTTTCTTTGTTTTCCACTTGTTTTTTCTTGCTTTTCTATATTTCTCTTAATCTTTTTATGGCACCCCCTGTCTTTTTTGACATCCCGTCCTGTGTTCACTGTATTTTTGTTTATGGCACCCCCTTCCTTTAAATCCTTTCTCTTTGTTTTGTCTTACGTGACTTCTTGTCTTTTTCTGTTTCTGTTTATCTTTCTTTCTTGTACGTGACTTCTTGTCTTTTTCTTTTTCTGACTACTTGTCTTTTTCTTGTACGTGACTTCTTGTCTTTTGCTTTTTCTGCTTATCTTTCTTTCTTATACGTGACTTGCTTGTCTTTTTCTTTTTCTGACTTTTTGTCTTTTTCTTTTTCTACTTGTTTTTCTTTCTTACGTGACTTCTTGTCTTCGTTTTTTGTGTTTAGGGACCCCCCTGTGGTTAGGGTTAGGGTAAGATAGAGGGCAGGGGCACCCCCAACCCCACGAGGCACTGGCTGGTTAGGTGTTAGAAAAGAATCAGGCCACCAGCAAGCTGGCAGCCTGAGGTGCACGGGCCATCGATGGGGCCGGGTGGTGGTGTCCCTGCCCTGGTTCAAAAAATTGCCCTTATCCAGGGTTATAGTGCACATTTAGTATCAACTGGGCCGTTCGCGACGTTTCGGCATGTGTTTGCCTTCTTCAGGCCGACCCAGTGTGTCTCTCTCTGTTTTCTGTTTGCCTCTCTTGGCCTTTTATACTTTTGTTAGCTCCTCCCACTTGGGCTTTTTAATTTGACTTCTTGTCTTTTTCTTTTTCTGACTTCTTGTCTTTTTCTCTTTCTGACTTCTTGTCTTTTTCTTTTTCTGACTTCTTGTCTTTCTCTTTTACGTGACTTCTTGTCTTTCATATCTTTAATATTTTTACTATTTTTCTTTGTTTTCCACTTGTTTTTTCTTGCTTTTCTATATTTCTCTTAATCTTTTTATGGCACCCCCTGTCTTTTTTGACATCCCGTCCTGTGTTCACTGTATTTTTGTTTATGGCACCCCCTTCCTTTAAATCCTTTCTCTTTGTTTTGTCTTACGTGACTTCTTGTCTTTTTCTGTTTCTGTTTATCTTTCTTTCTTGTACGTGACTTCTTGTCTTTTTCTTTTTCTGACTACTTGTCTTTTTCTTGTACGTGACTTCTTGTCTTTTGCTTTTTCTGCTTATCTTTCTTTCTTATACGTGACTTGCTTGTCTTTTTCTTTTTCTGACTTTTTGTCTTTTTCTTTTTCTACTTGTTTTTCTTTCTTACGTGACTTCTTGTCTTCGTTTTTTGTGTTTAGGGACCCCCCTGTGGTTAGGGTTAGGGTAAGATAGAGGGCAGGGGCACCCCCAACCCCACGAGGCACTGGCTGGTTAGGTGTTAGAAAAGAATCAGGCCACCAGCAAGCTGGCAGCCTGAGGTGCACGGGCCATCGATGGGGCCGGGTGGTGGTGTCCCTGCCCTGGTTCAAAAAATTGCCCTTATCCAGGGTTATAGTGCACATTTAGTATCAACTGGGCCGTTCGCGACGTTTCGGCATGTGTTTGCCTTCTTCAGGCCGACCCAGTGTGTCTCTCTCTGTTTTCTGTTTGCCTCTCTTGGCCTTTTATACTTTTGTTAGCTCCTCCCACTTGGGCTTTTTAATTTGACTTCTTGTCTTTTTCTTTTTCTGACTTCTTGTCTTTTTCTCTTTCTGACTTCTTGTCTTTTTCTTTTTCTGACTTCTTGTCTTTCTCTTTTACGTGACTTCTTGTCTTTCATATCTTTAATATTTTTACTATTTTTCTTTGTTTTCCACTTGTTTTTTCTTGCTTTTCTATATTTCTCTTAATCTTTTTATGGCACCCCCTGTCTTTTTTGACATCCCGTCCTGTGTTCACTGTATTTTTGTTTATGGCACCCCCTTCCTTTAAATCCTTTCTCTTTGTTTTGTCTTACGTGACTTCTTGTCTTTTTCTGTTTCTGTTTATCTTTCTTTCTTGTACGTGACTTCTTGTCTTTTTCTTTTTCTGACTACTTGTCTTTTTCTTGTACGTGACTTCTTGTCTTTTGCTTTTTCTGCTTATCTTTCTTTCTTATACGTGACTTGCTTGTCTTTTTCTTTTTCTGACTTTTTGTCTTTTTCTTTTTCTACTTGTTTTTCTTTCTTACGTGACTTCTTGTCTTCGTTTTTTGTGTTTAGGGACCCCCCTGTGGTTAGGGTTAGGGTAAGATAGAGGGCAGGGGCACCCCCAACCCCACGAGGCACTGGCTGGTTAGGTGTTAGAAAAGAATCAGGCCACCAGCAAGCTGGCAGCCTGAGGTGCACGGGCCATCGATGGGGCCGGGTGGTGGTGTCCCTGCCCTGGTTCAAAAAATTGCCCTTATCCAGGGTTATAGTGCACATTTAGTATCAACTGGGCCGTTCGCGACGTTTCGGCATGTGTTTGCCTTCTTCAGGCCGACCCAGTGTGTCTCTCTCTGTTTTCTGTTTGCCTCTCTTGGCCTTTTATACTTTTGTTAGCTCCTCCCACTTGGGCTTTTTAATTTGACTTCTTGTCTTTTTCTTTTTCTGACTTCTTGTCTTTTTCTCTTTCTGACTTCTTGTCTTTTTCTTTTTCTGACTTCTTGTCTTTCTCTTTTACGTGACTTCTTGTCTTTCATATCTTTAATATTTTTACTATTTTTCTTTGTTTTCCACTTGTTTTTTCTTGCTTTTCTATATTTCTCTTAATCTTTTTATGGCACCCCCTGTCTTTTTTGACATCCCGTCCTGTGTTCACTGTATTTTTGTTTATGGCACCCCCTTCCTTTAAATCCTTTCTCTTTGTTTTGTCTTACGTGACTTCTTGTCTTTTTCTGTTTCTGTTTATCTTTCTTTCTTGTACGTGACTTCTTGTCTTTTTCTTTTTCTGACTACTTGTCTTTTTCTTGTACGTGACTTCTTGTCTTTTGCTTTTTCTGCTTATCTTTCTTTCTTATACGTGACTTGCTTGTCTTTTTCTTTTTCTGACTTTTTGTCTTTTTCTTTTTCTACTTGTTTTTCTTTCTTACGTGACTTCTTGTCTTCGTTTTTTGTGTTTAGGGACCCCCCTGTGGTTAGGGTTAGGGTAAGATAGAGGGCAGGGGCACCCCCAACCCCACGAGGCACTGGCTGGTTAGGTGTTAGAAAAGAATCAGGCCACCAGCAAGCTGGCAGCCTGAGGTGCACGGGCCATCGATGGGGCCGGGTGGTGGTGTCCCTGCCCTGGTTCAAAAAATTGCCCTTATCCAGGGTTATAGTGCACATTTAGTATCAACTGGGCCGTTCGCGACGTTTCGGCATGTGTTTGCCTTCTTCAGGCCGACCCAGTGTGTCTCTCTCTGTTTTCTGTTTGCCTCTCTTGGCCTTTTATACTTTTGTTAGCTCCTCCCACTTGGGCTTTTTAATTTGACTTCTTGTCTTTTTCTTTTTCTGACTTCTTGTCTTTTTCTCTTTCTGACTTCTTGTCTTTTTCTTTTTCTGACTTCTTGTCTTTCTCTTTTACGTGACTTCTTGTCTTTCATATCTTTAATATTTTTACTATTTTTCTTTGTTTTCCACTTGTTTTTTCTTGCTTTTCTATATTTCTCTTAATCTTTTTATGGCACCCCCTGTCTTTTTTGACATCCCGTCCTGTGTTCACTGTATTTTTGTTTATGGCACCCCCTTCCTTTAAATCCTTTCTCTTTGTTTTGTCTTACGTGACTTCTTGTCTTTTTCTGTTTCTGTTTATCTTTCTTTCTTGTACGTGACTTCTTGTCTTTTTCTTTTTCTGACTACTTGTCTTTTTCTTGTACGTGACTTCTTGTCTTTTGCTTTTTCTGCTTATCTTTCTTTCTTATACGTGACTTGCTTGTCTTTTTCTTTTTCTGACTTTTTGTCTTTTTCTTTTTCTACTTGTTTTTCTTTCTTACGTGACTTCTTGTCTTCGTTTTTTGTGTTTAGGGACCCCCCTGTGGTTAGGGTTAGGGTAAGATAGAGGGCAGGGGCACCCCCAACCCCACGAGGCACTGGCTGGTTAGGTGTTAGAAAAGAATCAGGCCACCAGCAAGCTGGCAGCCTGAGGTGCACGGGCCATCGATGGGGCCGGGTGGTGGTGTC
>NC_140575.1:34022905-34025405 GCF_057381845.1 Rhamphochromis longiceps | reverse complement strand
TGGGTGCCGGACGCTGTGGCGAAGAGGCCACGCCGATGGCTTCTTCGGTTCTGGAGATATGGCGAATCGGACCAAAAAGGATGGGACAAAAGGGTCCCAGTCGGAGAAAGGAAGGTGCAGAGGGCCTGGTTCCACTGGCATTGCGTTGCCCGTGTGCGGGCGCATCCGCAGGTGCCCAACATGGCATGGTTCAGAGTACCTTTGCAGGAGGCTTAGGGATAGGTTAGGGGGTAATAGCCAGAATTTGACGGAATAAAATGGAATAACTGGGAAAGTAAGTGTCGTAGAGGGATGAAAGTTGTGTCTACGGGGGGGTTTCGGGGTGCTCCGGACACCCTGGTGAAGACCCCATGTCGATAGCACCAACGGTTCTGGACTTGGTGTAAATGGGTCAAAATTTGACGGAATAAAAAGGTCAAAGTGGCAGATAGGAGTGTCCGATCGGGCCGATTCCACCACCACTGTACTCAGCAGGCCCTGCCGGGTCGTTAGACACGCAGCATGGCAGGGATCGGTGACATAACATGTAGCAGTTTCCCTTCACAGAAGCGTCTGCAGCAGGTGGGTGGAGGAGGAGGCAGCAGAACCAGGCCTTTGGAGCACTGTGTCATCTCCTGGTCCTGATGCTTTGAATCTCCCTCTCTGTCTGTCTGTCTGTCTGTCTGTCACACACACACACACACACACACAGAAGCTGGTCAAGTGCTGTGCAACTGGGATTGCACCTGTCGTCCACAGGAGGGCGCCTAGCTGGGAAGTCCAGTACATTCCATATTAAAGTTGTTGCAAGTGCATTTTTTGTGTAAAAGACAGACAGACAGACACACACACACACACACACACACACACACACACACACACACACACTGTAAGGTCTGAAGTGCAAAATTTGAATTACATTCCTTTGTATCTCTCCCTCTCTCTCTCTCTCTCTCTCTCTCTCTCTGTCTCTCTCTCTCTCTCTCTGTCAACACACACACACACACACACACACACTGTAAGGTCTGAAGTGCAAAATTTGAATTACATTCCTTTGTATCTCTCCCTCTCTGTCTCTCTCTCTCTCTGTCTCTCTCTCTGTCAACACACACACACACACACACACACACACACACACACACACACACACACACACACACACACACACACACACACACACACACACACCAAAGCACACAGACAGAAGCTGGTCACAACTGCTGTGCAACTGGGATTGAACCAGGGGGGCTCCCTCTGCTGGCTCAATGCGGTACAAAGTGTCTGAAGGAGTTATACCGGCGAAAATAACATCTTTCAATTGCATGTTTGGTCCACAGGATGGCGCCTAGCTGGCAAGTCCTGTACATTGCATATTAAAAGTTGTTGCAAGTGCACTCACATGTATTTTTTGTGTAAAAGAGACACACACACACACACACACACACACACACACACACACACACACACACACACAAGCTGGTCAGCTGCTTTGCAACTCAATGCGGTACAAATCGACTTGTGTGCCTCTTTTTCTCTTTGGGTTTTCTGTGTGTTTTTTTAAATTTTTAAATCCACAGCAAGTGTCTCTCTCTCTCTCTCTCTGTCTGTCTCTCTGTCACACACACACACACACACACACACACACACACACACACACGCACACACACACGCTCAATGGAGTATAAAATAAAGACCGGGGCAGTTCTCTCACTGGAGTCTCTTAGAGTGGAGGCTGCCCTTGCTAGCAAGAAGTTCTGTGTGTTTCTCTTCTCTGAGTCTTTACTGAAGAAGTGTTTTATAACATTTTCCTTAACAACTGACATGTGTTTTTTGTGTAAAAGAGAGAGAGACACACACACACACACACACACACACACACACACACACACACACACACACACTCACACTCAGCGGCTCAGAGATGAGGGAAAAACAACAGAAATCAGGATAGATTTTAATGTCAGGAGATGCCCTGTGATGCTGGGGCCATTGTGTAAGATTGGAATGTGTACCAGTGGCTGGTGGGTGGTCCTTGAAGGTCCCGGGAGGAGGCGGCGAGGAGGCAGCGGGTGGCTGGGCTTGAGCTGTGGATCAGGGACGTCATTAATTCTGCCTGGTGCTGCGTGTGCCCTGTGCAGCTTGGATGTCTGCCGCTGACGCTCTGTGGTTCCTGTTCCTGTCATAAAAGGCCCTGTACAAGGGGAGAAGAAATGCATCATTGGTTACCAAAATAAAACAGTGTCTTTCTGCCTGTGTCATTCTGTTTGGTTTCTTTGAGCGTTTGTTTCTTAAATACACAGCAAGTGTCACTCTCTCTCTCTCTCTCTCTCTCTCTCTCTGTCTGTCACACACACACACACACACACACACACACACACACACACACACACACACACACACACCAAAGCACACACACACACACACACCAAAGCACACACACACACACACACACTGTGAGGTTTGCAGTGCAAAATTTGAATTTTAGTGCATGGTGATTTGTCTCCCTCCAGTGGCCCACGGC
>NC_140575.1:34017905-34020405 GCF_057381845.1 Rhamphochromis longiceps | reverse complement strand
CTGAGTCTTTACTGAAGAAGTGTTTTATAACATTTTCCTTAACAACTGACATGTGTTTTTTGTGTAAAAGAGAGAGAGACACACACACACACACACACACACACACACACACACACACACACACACACACACACACACACACACTCACACTCAGCGGCTCAGAGATGAGGGAAAAACAACAGAAATCAGGATAGATTTTAATGTCAGGAGATGCCCTGTGATGCTGGGGCCATTGTGTAAGATTGGAATGTGTACCAGTGGCTGGTGGGTGGTCCTTGAAGGTCCCGGGAGGAGGCGGCGAGGAGGCAGCGGGTGGCTGGGCTTGAGCTGTGGATCAGGGACGTCATTAATTCTGCCTGGTGCTGCGTGTGCCCTGTGCAGCTTGGATGTCTGCCGCTGACGCTCTGTGGTTCCTGTTCCTGTCATAAAAGGCCCTGTACAAGGGGAGAAGAAATGCATCATTGGTTACCAAAATAAAACAGTGTCTTTCTGCCTGTGTCATTCTGTTTGGTTTCTTTGAGCGTTTGTTTCTTAAATACACAGCAAGTGTCACTCTCTCTCTCTCTCTCTCTCTCTCTCTCTGTCTGTCACACACACACACACACACACACACACACACACACACACACACCAAAGCACACACACACACACACACCAAAGCACACACACACACACACACACACTGTGAGGTTTGCAGTGCAAAATTTGAATTTTAGTGCATGGTGATTTGTCTCCCTCCAGTGGCCCACGGCAGGTATGATGAGGCTTAAATGATAGGTTATGGGGAAAAAGCCAGGAGAGGATGGGACAAAAGTGGAATAACTGAAAAAGTAAGAGGTGTAGAGGGCTGATGTTGGTGTCTAGGTGGGGGTTTTGGTGGGTGCCGGACGCTGTGGCGAAGAGGCCACGCCGATGGCTTCTTCGGTTCTGGAGATATGGCGAATCGGACCAAAAAGGATGGGACAAAAGGGTCCCAGTCGGAGAAAGGAAGGTGCAGAGGGCCTGGTTCCACTGGCATTGCGTTGCCCGTGTGCGGGCGCATCCGCAGGTGCCCAACATGGCATGGTTCAGAGTACCTTTGCAGGAGGCTTAGGGATAGGTTAGGGGGTAATAGCCAGAATTTGACGGAATAAAATGGAATAACTGGGAAAGTAAGTGTCGTAGAGGGATGAAAGTTGTGTCTACGGGGGGGTTTCGGGGTGCTCCGGACACCCTGGTGAAGACCCCATGTCGATAGCACCAACGGTTCTGGACTTGGTGTAAATGGGTCAAAATTTGACGGAATAAAAAGGTCAAAGTGGCAGATAGGAGTGTCCGATCGGGCCGATTCCACCACCACTGTACTCAGCAGGCCCTGCCGGGTCGTTAGACACGCAGCATGGCAGGGATCGGTGACATAACATGTAGCAGTTTCCCTTCACAGAAGCGTCTGCAGCAGGTGGGTGGAGGAGGAGGCAGCAGAACCAGGCCTTTGGAGCACTGTGTCATCTCCTGGTCCTGATGCTTTGAATCTCCCTCTCTGTCTGTCTGTCTGTCTGTCTGTCACACACACACACACACACACACACAGAAGCTGGTCAAGTGCTGTGCAACTGGGATTGCACCTGTCGTCCACAGGAGGGCGCCTAGCTGGGAAGTCCAGTACATTCCATATTAAAGTTGTTGCAAGTGCATTTTTTGTGTAAAAGACAGACAGACAGACACACACACACACACACACACACACACACACACACACACACACACTGTAAGGTCTGAAGTGCAAAATTTGAATTACATTCCTTTGTATCTCTCCCTCTCTCTCTCTCTCTCTCTCTCTCTCTCTGTCTCTCTCTCTCTCTCTCTGTCAACACACACACACACACACACACACACTGTAAGGTCTGAAGTGCAAAATTTGAATTACATTCCTTTGTATCTCTCCCTCTCTGTCTCTCTCTCTCTCTGTCTCTCTCTCTGTCACACACACACACACACACACACACACACACACACACACACACACACACACACACACACACACACACACACACACACCACAAGCACACAGACAGAAGCTGGTCACAACTGCTGTGCAACTGGGATTGAACCAGGGGGGCTCCCTCTGCTGGCTCAATGCGGTACAAAGTGTCTGAAGGAGTTATACCGGCGAAAATAACATCTTTCAATTGCATGTTTGGTCCACAGGATGGCGCCTAGCTGGCAAGTCCTGTACATTGCATATTAAAAGTTGTTGCAAGTGCACTCACATGTATTTTTTGTGTAAAAGAGACACACACACACACACACACACACACACACACACACACACACACAAGCTGGTCAGCTGCTTTGCAACTCAATGCGGTACAAATCGACTTGTGTGCCTCTTTTTCTCTTTGGGTTTTCTGTGTGTTTTTTTAAATTTTTAAATCCACAGCAAGTGTCTCTCTCTCTCTCTCTCTGTCTGTCTCTCTGTCACACACACACACACACACACACACACACACACACACACGCA
>NC_140575.1:33990405-33992905 GCF_057381845.1 Rhamphochromis longiceps | reverse complement strand
CTGTCTCTCTCTCTCTCTCTCTCTCTCTGTCAACACACACACACACACACACACACACTGTAAGGTCTGAAGTGCAAAATTTGAATTACATTCCTTTGTATCTCTCCCTCTCTGTCTCTCTCTCTCTCTGTCTCTCTCTCTGTCAACACACACACACACACACACACACACACACACACACACACACACACACACACACACACACACCAAAGCACACAGACAGAAGCTGGTCACAACTGCTGTGCAACTGGGATTGAACCAGGGGGGCTCCCTCTGCTGGCTCAATGCGGTACAAAGTGTCTGAAGGAGTTATACCGGCGAAAATAACATCTTTCAATTGCATGTTTGGTCCACAGGATGGCGCCTAGCTGGCAAGTCCTGTACATTGCATATTAAAAGTTGTTGCAAGTGCACTCACATGTATTTTTTGTGTAAAAGAGACACACACACACACACACACAAGCTGGTCAGCTGCTTTGCAACTCAATGCGGTACAAATCGACTTGTGTGCCTCTTTTTCTCTTTGGGTTTTCTGTGTGTTTTTTTAAATTTTTAAATCCACAGCAAGTGTCTCTCTCTCTCTCTCTCTGTCTGTCTCTCTGTCACACACACACACACACACACACACACGCACACACACACGCTCAATGGAGTATAAAATAAAGACCGGGGCAGTTCTCTCACTGGAGTCTCTTAGAGTGGAGGCTGCCCTTGCTAGCAAGAAGTTCTGTGTGTTTCTCTTCTCTGAGTCTTTACTGAAGAAGTGTTTTATAACATTTTCCTTAACAACTGACATGTGTTTTTTGTGTAAAAGAGAGAGAGACACACACACACACACACACACACACACACACACACACACACACACACACTCACACTCAGCGGCTCAGAGATGAGGGAAAAACAACAGAAATCAGGATAGATTTTAATGTCAGGAGATGCCCTGTGATGCTGGGGCCATTGTGTAAGATTGGAATGTGTACCAGTGGCTGGTGGGTGGTCCTTGAAGGTCCCGGGAGGAGGCGGCGAGGAGGCAGCGGGTGGCTGGGCTTGAGCTGTGGATCAGGGACGTCATTAATTCTGCCTGGTGCTGCGTGTGCCCTGTGCAGCTTGGATGTCTGCCGCTGACGCTCTGTGGTTCCTGTTCCTGTCATAAAAGGCCCTGTACAAGGGGAGAAGAAATGCATCATTGGTTACCAAAATAAAACAGTGTCTTTCTGCCTGTGTCATTCTGTTTGGTTTCTTTGAGCGTTTGTTTCTTAAATACACAGCAAGTGTCACTCTCTCTCTCTCTCTCTCTCTCTCTCTCTGTCTGTCACACACACACACACACACACACACACACACACACACACACACACACACACACACACACACACACACACACCAAAGCACACACACACACACACACACACTGTGAGGTTTGCAGTGCAAAATTTGAATTTTAGTGCATGGTGATTTGTCTCCCTCCAGTGGCCCACGGCAGGTATGATGAGGCTTAAATGATAGGTTATGGGGAAAAAGCCAGGAGAGGATGGGACAAAAGTGGAATAACTGAAAAAGTAAGAGGTGTAGAGGGCTGATGTTGGTGTCTAGGTGGGGGTTTTGGTGGGTGCCGGACGCTGTGGCGAAGAGGCCACGCCGATGGCTTCTTCGGTTCTGGAGATATGGCGAATCGGACCAAAAAGGATGGGACAAAAGGGTCCCAGTCGGAGAAAGGAAGGTGCAGAGGGCCTGGTTCCACTGGCATTGCGTTGCCCGTGTGCGGGCGCATCCGCAGGTGCCCAACATGGCATGGTTCAGAGTACCTTTGCAGGAGGCTTAGGGATAGGTTAGGGGGTAATAGCCAGAATTTGACGGAATAAAATGGAATAACTGGGAAAGTAAGTGTCGTAGAGGGATGAAAGTTGTGTCTACGGGGGGGTTTCGGGGTGCTCCGGACACCCTGGTGAAGACCCCATGTCGATAGCACCAACGGTTCTGGACTTGGTGTAAATGGGTCAAAATTTGACGGAATAAAAAGGTCAAAGTGGCAGATAGGAGTGTCCGATCGGGCCGATTCCACCACCACTGTACTCAGCAGGCCCTGCCGGGTCGTTAGACACGCAGCATGGCAGGGATCGGTGACATAACATGTAGCAGTTTCCCTTCACAGAAGCGTCTGCAGCAGGTGGGTGGAGGAGGAGGCAGCAGAACCAGGCCTTTGGAGCACTGTGTCATCTCCTGGTCCTGATGCTTTGAATCTCCCTCTCTGTCTGTCTGTCTGTCTGTCTGTCACACACACACACACACACACACAGAAGCTGGTCAAGTGCTGTGCAACTGGGATTGCACCTGTCGTCCACAGGAGGGCGCCTAGCTGGGAAGTCCAGTACATTCCATATTAAAGTTGTTGCAAGTGCATTTTTTGTGTAAAAGACAGACAGACAGACACACACACACACACACACACACACACACACACACACACACACACTGTAAGGTCTGAAGTGCAAAATTT
>NC_140575.1:33980405-33982905 GCF_057381845.1 Rhamphochromis longiceps | reverse complement strand
GAGAGAGACACACACACACACACACACACACACACACACACACACACACACACACACACACACACACACTCACACTCAGCGGCTCAGAGATGAGGGAAAAACAACAGAAATCAGGATAGATTTTAATGTCAGGAGATGCCCTGTGATGCTGCGGCCATTGTGTAAGATTGGAATGTGTACCAGTGGCTGGTGGGTGGTCCTTGAAGGTCCCGGGAGGAGGCGGCGAGGAGGCAGCGGGTGGCTGGGCTTGAGCTGTGGATCAGGGACGTCATTAATTCTGCCTGGTGCTGCGTGTGCCCTGTGCAGCTTGGATGTCTGCCGCTGACGCTCTGTGGTTCCTGTTCCTGTCATAAAAGGCCCTGTACAAGGGGAGAAGAAATGCATCATTGGTTACCAAAATAAAACAGTGTCTTTCTGCCTGTGTCATTCTGTTTGGTTTCTTTGAGCGTTTGTTTCTTAAATACACAGCAAGTGTCACTCTCTCTCTCTCTCTCTCTCTCTCTCTCTGTCTGTCACACACACACACACACACACACACACACACACACACACACACCAAAGCACACACACACACACACACCAAAGCACACACACACACACACACACACTGTGAGGTTTGCAGTGCAAAATTTGAATTTTAGTGCATGGTGATTTGTCTCCCTCCAGTGGCCCACGGCAGGTATGATGAGGCTTAAATGATAGGTTATGGGGAAAAAGCCAGGAGAGGATGGGACAAAAGTGGAATAACTGAAAAAGTAAGAGGTGTAGAGGGCTGATGTTGGTGTCTAGGTGGGGGTTTTGGTGGGTGCCGGACGCTGTGGCGAAGAGGCCACGCCGATGGCTTCTTCGGTTCTGGAGATATGGCGAATCGGACCAAAAAGGATGGGACAAAAGGGTCCCAGTCGGAGAAAGGAAGGTGCAGAGGGCCTGGTTCCACTGGCATTGCGTTGCCCGTGTGCGGGCGCATCCGCAGGTGCCCAACATGGCATGGTTCAGAGTACCTTTGCAGGAGGCTTAGGGATAGGTTAGGGGGTAATAGCCAGAATTTGACGGAATAAAATGGAATAACTGGGAAAGTAAGTGTCGTAGAGGGATGAAAGTTGTGTCTACGGGGGGGTTTCGGGGTGCTCCGGACACCCTGGTGAAGACCCCATGTCGATAGCACCAACGGTTCTGGACTTGGTGTAAATGGGTCAAAATTTGACGGAATAAAAAGGTCAAAGTGGCAGATAGGAGTGTCCGATCGGGCCGATTCCACCACCACTGTACTCAGCAGGCCCTGCCGGGTCGTTAGACACGCAGCATGGCAGGGATCGGTGACATAACATGTAGCAGTTTCCCTTCACAGAAGCGTCTGCAGCAGGTGGGTGGAGGAGGAGGCAGCAGAACCAGGCCTTTGGAGCACTGTGTCATCTCCTGGTCCTGATGCTTTGAATCTCCCTCTCTGTCTGTCTGTCTGTCTGTCTGTCACACACACACACACACACACACACAGAAGCTGGTCAAGTGCTGTGCAACTGGGATTGCACCTGTCGTCCACAGGAGGGCGCCTAGCTGGGAAGTCCAGTACATTCCATATTAAAGTTGTTGCAAGTGCATTTTTTGTGTAAAAGACAGACAGACAGACACACACACACACACACACACACACACACACACACACACACACACTGTAAGGTCTGAAGTGCAAAATTTGAATTACATTCCTTTGTATCTCTCCCTCTCTCTCTCTCTCTCTCTCTCTCTCTCTGTCTCTCTCTCTCTCTCTCTGTCAACACACACACACACACACACACACACTGTAAGGTCTGAAGTGCAAAATTTGAATTACATTCCTTTGTATCTCTCCCTCTCTGTCTCTCTCTCTCTCTGTCTCTCTCTCTGTCAACACACACACACACACACACACACACACACACACACACACACACACACACACACACACACACACACACACACACACACACACACACACACACACACCAAAGCACACAGACAGAAGCTGGTCACAACTGCTGTGCAACTGGGATTGAACCAGGGGGGCTCCCTCTGCTGGCTCAATGCGGTACAAAGTGTCTGAAGGAGTTATACCGGCGAAAATAACATCTTTCAATTGCATGTTTGGTCCACAGGATGGCGCCTAGCTGGCAAGTCCTGTACATTGCATATTAAAAGTTGTTGCAAGTGCACTCACATGTATTTTTTGTGTAAAAGAGACACACACACACACACACACACACACACACACACACACACACACAAGCTGGTCAGCTGCTTTGCAACTCAATGCGGTACAAATCGACTTGTGTGCCTCTTTTTCTCTTTGGGTTTTCTGTGTGTTTTTTTAAATTTTTAAATCCACAGCAAGTGTCTCTCTCTCTCTCTCTCTGTCTGTCTCTCTGTCACACACACACACACACACACACACACACACACACACACACGCACACACACACGCTCAATGGAGTATAAAATAAAGACCGGGGCAGTTCTCTCACTG
>NC_140575.1:33952905-33955405 GCF_057381845.1 Rhamphochromis longiceps | reverse complement strand
AAAGTTGTGTCTACGGGGGGGTTTCGGGGTGCTCCGGACACCCTGGTGAAGACCCCATGTCGATAGCACCAACGGTTCTGGACTTGGTGTAAATGGGTCAAAATTTGACGGAATAAAAAGGTCAAAGTGGCAGATAGGAGTGTCCGATCGGGCCGATTCCACCACCACTGTACTCAGCAGGCCCTGCCGGGTCGTTAGACACGCAGCATGGCAGGGATCGGTGACATAACATGTAGCAGTTTCCCTTCACAGAAGCGTCTGCAGCAGGTGGGTGGAGGAGGAGGCAGCAGAACCAGGCCTTTGGAGCACTGTGTCATCTCCTGGTCCTGATGCTTTGAATCTCCCTCTCTGTCTGTCTGTCTGTCTGTCTGTCTGTCACACACACACACACACACACACACAGAAGCTGGTCAAGTGCTGTGCAACTGGGATTGCACCTGTCGTCCACAGGAGGGCGCCTAGCTGGGAAGTCCAGTACATTCCATATTAAAGTTGTTGCAAGTGCATTTTTTGTGTAAAAGACAGACAGACAGACACACACACACACACACACACACACACACACACACACACACACTGTAAGGTCTGAAGTGCAAAATTTGAATTACATTCCTTTGTATCTCTCCCTCTCTCTCTCTCTCTCTCTCTCTCTCTCTCTCTGTCTCTCTCTCTCTCTCTCTCTCTCTGTCAACACACACACACACACACACACACACTGTAAGGTCTGAAGTGCAAAATTTGAATTACATTCCTTTGTATCTCTCCCTCTCTGTCTCTCTCTCTCTCTGTCTCTCTCTCTGTCAACACACACACACACACACACACACACACACACACACACACACACACACACACACACACCAAAGCACACAGACAGAAGCTGGTCACAACTGCTGTGCAACTGGGATTGAACCAGGGGGGCTCCCTCTGCTGGCTCAATGCGGTACAAAGTGTCTGAAGGAGTTATACCGGCGAAAATAACATCTTTCAATTGCATGTTTGGTCCACAGGATGGCGCCTAGCTGGCAAGTCCTGTACATTGCATATTAAAAGTTGTTGCAAGTGCACTCACATGTATTTTTTGTGTAAAAGAGACACACACACACACACACACAAGCTGGTCAGCTGCTTTGCAACTCAATGCGGTACAAATCGACTTGTGTGCCTCTTTTTCTCTTTGGGTTTTCTGTGTGTTTTTTTAAATTTTTAAATCCACAGCAAGTGTCTCTCTCTCTCTCTCTCTGTCTGTCTCTCTGTCACACACACACACACACACACGCTCAATGGAGTATAAAATAAAGACCGGGGCAGTTCTCTCACTGGAGTCTCTTAGAGTGGAGGCTGCCCTTGCTAGCAAGAAGTTCTGTGTGTTTCTCTTCTCTGAGTCTTTACTGAAGAAGTGTTTTATAACATTTTCCTTAACAACTGACATGTGTTTTTTGTGTAAAAGAGAGAGAGACACACACACACACACACACACACACACACACACACACACACACACACACTCACACTCAGCGGCTCAGAGATGAGGGAAAAACAACAGAAATCAGGATAGATTTTAATGTCAGGAGATGCCCTGTGATGCTGGGGCCATTGTGTAAGATTGGAATGTGTACCAGTGGCTGGTGGGTGGTCCTTGAAGGTCCCGGGAGGAGGCGGCGAGGAGGCAGCGGGTGGCTGGGCTTGAGCTGTGGATCAGGGACGTCATTAATTCTGCCTGGTGCTGCGTGTGCCCTGTGCAGCTTGGATGTCTGCCGCTGACGCTCTGTGGTTCCTGTTCCTGTCATAAAAGGCCCTGTACAAGGGGAGAAGAAATGCATCATTGGTTACCAAAATAAAACAGTGTCTTTCTGCCTGTGTCATTCTGTTTGGTTTCTTTGAGCGTTTGTTTCTTAAATACACAGCAAGTGTCACTCTCTCTCTCTCTCTCTCTCTCTCTCTCTGTCTGTCACACACACACACACACACACACACACACACACACACACACACACACACACACACACACACACACACACACCAAAGCACACACACACACACACACACACTGTGAGGTTTGCAGTGCAAAATTTGAATTTTAGTGCATGGTGATTTGTCTCCCTCCAGTGGCCCACGGCAGGTATGATGAGGCTTAAATGATAGGTTATGGGGAAAAAGCCAGGAGAGGATGGGACAAAAGTGGAATAACTGAAAAAGTAAGAGGTGTAGAGGGCTGATGTTGGTGTCTAGGTGGGGGTTTTGGTGGGTGCCGGACGCTGTGGCGAAGAGGCCACGCCGATGGCTTCTTCGGTTCTGGAGATATGGCGAATCGGACCAAAAAGGATGGGACAAAAGGGTCCCAGTCGGAGAAAGGAAGGTGCAGAGGGCCTGGTTCCACTGGCATTGCGTTGCCCGTGTGCGGGCGCATCCGCAGGTGCCCAACATGGCATGGTTCAGAGTACCTTTGCAGGAGGCTTAGGGATAGGTTAGGGGGTAATAGCCAGAATTTGACGGAATA
>NC_140575.1:33940405-33942905 GCF_057381845.1 Rhamphochromis longiceps | reverse complement strand
AAAAAGGTCAAAGTGGCAGATAGGAGTGTCCGATCGGGCCGATTCCACCACCACTGTACTCAGCAGGCCCTGCCGGGTCGTTAGACACGCAGCATGGCAGGGATCGGTGACATAACATGTAGCAGTTTCCCTTCACAGAAGCGTCTGCAGCAGGTGGGTGGAGGAGGAGGCAGCAGAACCAGGCCTTTGGAGCACTGTGTCATCTCCTGGTCCTGATGCTTTGAATCTCCCTCTCTGTCTGTCTGTCTGTCTGTCTGTCTGTCACACACACACACACACACACACACAGAAGCTGGTCAAGTGCTGTGCAACTGGGATTGCACCTGTCGTCCACAGGAGGGCGCCTAGCTGGGAAGTCCAGTACATTCCATATTAAAGTTGTTGCAAGTGCATTTTTTGTGTAAAAGACAGACAGACAGACACACACACACACACACACACACACACTGTAAGGTCTGAAGTGCAAAATTTGAATTACATTCCTTTGTATCTCTCCCTCTCTCTCTCTCTCTCTCTCTCTCTCTCTCTCTGTCTCTCTCTCTCTCTCTCTCTCTCTGTCAACACACACACACACACACACACACACTGTAAGGTCTGAAGTGCAAAATTTGAATTACATTCCTTTGTATCTCTCCCTCTCTGTCTCTCTCTCTCTCTGTCTCTCTCTCTGTCAACACACACACACACACACACACACACACACACACACACACACACACACACACCAAAGCACACAGACAGAAGCTGGTCACAACTGCTGTGCAACTGGGATTGAACCAGGGGGGCTCCCTCTGCTGGCTCAATGCGGTACAAAGTGTCTGAAGGAGTTATACCGGCGAAAATAACATCTTTCAATTGCATGTTTGGTCCACAGGATGGCGCCTAGCTGGCAAGTCCTGTACATTGCATATTAAAAGTTGTTGCAAGTGCACTCACATGTATTTTTTGTGTAAAAGAGACACACACACACACACACACAAGCTGGTCAGCTGCTTTGCAACTCAATGCGGTACAAATCGACTTGTGTGCCTCTTTTTCTCTTTGGGTTTTCTGTGTGTTTTTTTAAATTTTTAAATCCACAGCAAGTGTCTCTCTCTCTCTCTCTCTGTCTGTCTCTCTGTCACACACACACACACACACACACACACGCACACACACACGCTCAATGGAGTATAAAATAAAGACCGGGGCAGTTCTCTCACTGGAGTCTCTTAGAGTGGAGGCTGCCCTTGCTAGCAAGAAGTTCTGTGTGTTTCTCTTCTCTGAGTCTTTACTGAAGAAGTGTTTTATAACATTTTCCTTAACAACTGACATGTGTTTTTTGTGTAAAAGAGAGAGAGACACACACACACACACACACACACACACACACACACACACACACACACACTCACACTCAGCGGCTCAGAGATGAGGGAAAAACAACAGAAATCAGGATAGATTTTAATGTCAGGAGATGCCCTGTGATGCTGGGGCCATTGTGTAAGATTGGAATGTGTACCAGTGGCTGGTGGGTGGTCCTTGAAGGTCCCGGGAGGAGGCGGCGAGGAGGCAGCGGGTGGCTGGGCTTGAGCTGTGGATCAGGGACGTCATTAATTCTGCCTGGTGCTGCGTGTGCCCTGTGCAGCTTGGATGTCTGCCGCTGACGCTCTGTGGTTCCTGTTCCTGTCATAAAAGGCCCTGTACAAGGGGAGAAGAAATGCATCATTGGTTACCAAAATAAAACAGTGTCTTTCTGCCTGTGTCATTCTGTTTGGTTTCTTTGAGCGTTTGTTTCTTAAATACACAGCAAGTGTCACTCTCTCTCTCTCTCTCTCTCTCTCTCTCTGTCTGTCACACACACACACACACACACACACACACACACACACACACACACACACACACACACACACACACACACACCAAAGCACACACACACACACACACACACTGTGAGGTTTGCAGTGCAAAATTTGAATTTTAGTGCATGGTGATTTGTCTCCCTCCAGTGGCCCACGGCAGGTATGATGAGGCTTAAATGATAGGTTATGGGGAAAAAGCCAGGAGAGGATGGGACAAAAGTGGAATAACTGAAAAAGTAAGAGGTGTAGAGGGCTGATGTTGGTGTCTAGGTGGGGGTTTTGGTGGGTGCCGGACGCTGTGGCGAAGAGGCCACGCCGATGGCTTCTTCGGTTCTGGAGATATGGCGAATCGGACCAAAAAGGATGGGACAAAAGGGTCCCAGTCGGAGAAAGGAAGGTGCAGAGGGCCTGGTTCCACTGGCATTGCGTTGCCCGTGTGCGGGCGCATCCGCAGGTGCCCAACATGGCATGGTTCAGAGTACCTTTGCAGGAGGCTTAGGGATAGGTTAGGGGGTAATAGCCAGAATTTGACGGAATAAAATGGAATAACTGGGAAAGTAAGTGTCGTAGAGGGATGAAAGTTGTGTCTACGGGGGGGTTTCGGGGTGCTCCGGACACCCTGGTGAAGACCCCATGTCGATAGCACCAACGGTTCT
>NC_140575.1:33930405-33932905 GCF_057381845.1 Rhamphochromis longiceps | reverse complement strand
GCATGTTTGGTCCACAGGATGGCGCCTAGCTGGCAAGTCCTGTACATTGCATATTAAAAGTTGTTGCAAGTGCACTCACATGTATTTTTTGTGTAAAAGAGACACACACACACACACACACACACACACACACACACACACACACACACACACAAGCTGGTCAGCTGCTTTGCAACTCAATGCGGTACAAATCGACTTGTGTGCCTCTTTTTCTCTTTGGGTTTTCTGTGTGTTTTTTTAAATTTTTAAATCCACAGCAAGTGTCTCTCTCTCTCTCTCTCTGTCTGTCTCTCTGTCACACACACACACACACACACACACACACACACACACACACGCACACACACACGCTCAATGGAGTATAAAATAAAGACCGGGGCAGTTCTCTCACTGGAGTCTCTTAGAGTGGAGGCTGCCCTTGCTAGCAAGAAGTTCTGTGTGTTTCTCTTCTCTGAGTCTTTACTGAAGAAGTGTTTTATAACATTTTCCTTAACAACTGACATGTGTTTTTTGTGTAAAAGAGAGAGAGACACACACACACACACACACACACACACACACACACACACACACACACACACTCACACTCAGCGGCTCAGAGATGAGGGAAAAACAACAGAAATCAGGATAGATTTTAATGTCAGGAGATGCCCTGTGATGCTGGGGCCATTGTGTAAGATTGGAATGTGTACCAGTGGCTGGTGGGTGGTCCTTGAAGGTCCCGGGAGGAGGCGGCGAGGAGGCAGCGGGTGGCTGGGCTTGAGCTGTGGATCAGGGACGTCATTAATTCTGCCTGGTGCTGCGTGTGCCCTGTGCAGCTTGGATGTCTGCCGCTGACGCTCTGTGGTTCCTGTTCCTGTCATAAAAGGCCCTGTACAAGGGGAGAAGAAATGCATCATTGGTTACCAAAATAAAACAGTGTCTTTCTGCCTGTGTCATTCTGTTTGGTTTCTTTGAGCGTTTGTTTCTTAAATACACAGCAAGTGTCACTCTCTCTCTCTCTCTCTCTCTCTCTCTCTGTCTGTCACACACACACACACACACACACACACACACACACACACACACACACACACACACACCAAAGCACACACACACACACACACCAAAGCACACACACACACACACACACTGTGAGGTTTGCAGTGCAAAATTTGAATTTTAGTGCATGGTGATTTGTCTCCCTCCAGTGGCCCACGGCAGGTATGATGAGGCTTAAATGATAGGTTATGGGGAAAAAGCCAGGAGAGGATGGGACAAAAGTGGAATAACTGAAAAAGTAAGAGGTGTAGAGGGCTGATGTTGGTGTCTAGGTGGGGGTTTTGGTGGGTGCCGGACGCTGTGGCGAAGAGGCCACGCCGATGGCTTCTTCGGTTCTGGAGATATGGCGAATCGGACCAAAAAGGATGGGACAAAAGGGTCCCAGTCGGAGAAAGGAAGGTGCAGAGGGCCTGGTTCCACTGGCATTGCGTTGCCCGTGTGCGGGCGCATCCGCAGGTGCCCAACATGGCATGGTTCAGAGTACCTTTGCAGGAGGCTTAGGGATAGGTTAGGGGGTAATAGCCAGAATTTGACGGAATAAAATGGAATAACTGGGAAAGTAAGTGTCGTAGAGGGATGAAAGTTGTGTCTACGGGGGGGTTTCGGGGTGCTCCGGACACCCTGGTGAAGACCCCATGTCGATAGCACCAACGGTTCTGGACTTGGTGTAAATGGGTCAAAATTTGACGGAATAAAAAGGTCAAAGTGGCAGATAGGAGTGTCCGATCGGGACGATTCCACCACCACTGTACTCAGCAGGCCCTGCCGGGTCGTTAGACACGCAGCATGGCAGGGATCGGTGACATAACATGTAGCAGTTTCCCTTCACAGAAGCGTCTGCAGCAGGTGGGTGGAGGAGGAGGCAGCAGAACCAGGCCTTTGGAGCACTGTGTCATCTCCTGGTCCTGATGCTTTGAATCTCCCTCTCTGTCTGTCTGTCTGTCTGTCTGTCACACACACACACACACACACACACAGAAGCTGGTCAAGTGCTGTGCAACTGGGATTGCACCTGTCGTCCACAGGAGGGCGCCTAGCTGGGAAGTCCAGTACATTCCATATTAAAGTTGTTGCAAGTGCATTTTTTGTGTAAAAGACAGACAGAAAGACACACACACACACACACACACACACACACACACACACACACACACTGTAAGGTCTGAAGTGCAAAATTTGAATTACATTCCTTTGTATCTCTCCCTCTCTGTCTCTCTCTCTCTCTGTCTCTCTCTCTGTCAACACACACACACACACACACACACACACACACACACACACACACACACACACACACACACACACACACACACACACACACACACACACACAAGCACACAGACAGAAGCTGGTCACAACTGCTGTGCAACTGGGATTGAACCAGGGGGGCTCCCTCTGCTGGCTCAATGCGGTACAAAGTGTCTGAAGGAGTTATACCGGCGAAAATAACATCTTTCAA
>NC_140575.1:33922905-33925405 GCF_057381845.1 Rhamphochromis longiceps | reverse complement strand
CGGGGGGGTTTCGGGGTGCTCCGGACACCCTGGTGAAGACCCCATGTCGATAGCACCAACGGTTCTGGACTTGGTGTAAATGGGTCAAAATTTGACGGAATAAAAAGGTCAAAGTGGCAGATAGGAGTGTCCGATCGGGACGATTCCACCACCACTGTACTCAGCAGGCCCTGCCGGGTCGTTAGACACGCAGCATGGCAGGGATCGGTGACATAACATGTAGCAGTTTCCCTTCACAGAAGCGTCTGCAGCAGGTGGGTGGAGGAGGAGGCAGCAGAACCAGGCCTTTGGAGCACTGTGTCATCTCCTGGTCCTGATGCTTTGAATCTCCCTCTCTGTCTGTCTGTCTGTCTGTCTGTCACACACACACACACACACACACAGAAGCTGGTCAAGTGCTGTGCAACTGGGATTGCACCTGTCGTCCACAGGAGGGCGCCTAGCTGGGAAGTCCAGTACATTCCATATTAAAGTTGTTGCAAGTGCATTTTTTGTGTAAAAGACAGACAGAAAGACACACACACACACACACACACACACACACACACACACACACACTGTAAGGTCTGAAGTGCAAAATTTGAATTACATTCCTTTGTATCTCTCCCTCTCTGTCTCTCTCTCTCTCTGTCTCTCTCTCTGTCACACACACACACACACACACACACACACACACACACACACACACACACACACACACACACACACACACACACCAAAGCACACAGACAGAAGCTGGTCACAACTGCTGTGCAACTGGGATTGAACCAGGGGGGCTCCCTCTGCTGGCTCAATGCGGTACAAAGTGTCTGAAGGAGTTATACCGGCGAAAATAACATCTTTCAATTGCATGTTTGGTCCACAGGAGGGCGCCTAGCTGGGAAGTCCAGTACATTCCATATTAAAGTTGTTGCAAGTGCATTTTTTGTGTAAAAGACAGACAGACACACACACACACACACACACACACACACACACACACACACACACACACACACTGTAAGGTCTGAAGTGCAAAATTTGAATTACATTCCTTTGTATCTCTCCCTCTCTCTCTCTCTCTCTCTCTCTCTCTGTCTCTCTCTCTCTCTCTCTCTCTCTGTCAACACACACACACACACACACACACACACACACACACAGAAGCTGGTCAAGTGCTGTGCAACTGGGATTGCACCTGTCGTCCACAGGAGGGCGCCTAGCTGGGAAGTCCAGTACATTCCATATTAAAGTTGTTGCAAGTGCATTTTTTGTGTAAAAGACAGACACACACACACACACACACACACACACTGTAAGGTCTGAAGTGCAAAATTTGAATTACATTCCTTTGTATCTCTCCCTCTCTGTCTCTCTCTCTCTCTGTCTCTCTCTCTCTCTGTCAACACACACACACACACACACACACACACACACACACACACACACACACACACACACACACACACACACACACACACACACACACACACACCAAAGCACACAGACAGAAGCTGGTCACAACTGCTGTGCAACTGGGATTGAACCAGGGGGGCTCCCTCTGCTGGCTCAATGCGGTACAAAGTGTCTGAAGGAGTTATACCGGCGAAAATAACATCTTTCAATTGCATGTTTGGTCCACAGGATGGCGCCTAGCTGGCAAGTCCTGTACATTGCATATTAAAAGTTGTTGCAAGTGCACTCACATGTATTTTTTGTGTAAAAGAGACACACACACACACACACACACACACACACACACACACACACACACACACAAGCTGGTCAGCTGCTTTGCAACTCAATGCGGTACAAATCGACTTGTGTGCCTCTTTTTCTCTTTGGGTTTTCTGTGTGTTTTTTTAAATTTTTAAATCCACAGCAAGTGTCTCTCTCTCTCTCTCTCTGTCTGTCTCTCTGTCACACACACACACACACACACACACACACACACACACACACACACGCACACACACACGCTCAATGGAGTATAAAATAAAGACCGGGGCAGTTCTCTCACTGGAGTCTCTTAGAGTGGAGGCTGCCCTTGCTAGCAAGAAGTTCTGTGTGTTTCTCTTCTCTGAGTCTTTACTGAAGAAGTGTTTTATAACATTTTCCTTAACAACTGACATGTGTTTTTTGTGTAAAAGAGAGAGAGACACACACACACACACACACACACACACACACACACACACACACACACACACACACACACACACACACTCACACTCAGCGGCTCAGAGATGAGGGAAAAACAACAGAAATCAGGATAGATTTTAATGTCAGGAGATGCCCTGTGATGCTGGGGCCATTGTGTAAGATTGGAATGTGTACCAGTGGCTGGTGGGTGGTCCTTGAAGGTCCCGGGAGGAGGCGGCGAGGAGGCAGCGGGTGGCTGGGCTTGAGCTGTGGATCAGGGACGTCATTAATTCTGCCTGGTGCTGCGTGTGCCCTGTGCAGCTTGGATGTCTGCCGCTGACGCTCTGTGGTTCCTGTTCCTGTCATAAAAGGCCCTGTA
>NC_140575.1:33877905-33880405 GCF_057381845.1 Rhamphochromis longiceps | reverse complement strand
AGAAGCGTCTGCAGCAGGTGGGTGGAGGAGGAGGCAGCAGAACCAGGCCTTTGGAGCACTGTGTCATCTCCTGGTCCTGATGCTTTGAATCTCCCTCTCTGTCTGTCTGTCTGTCTGTCTGTCACACACACACACACACACACACACAGAAGCTGGTCAAGTGCTGTGCAACTGGGATTGCACCTGTCGTCCACAGGAGGGCGCCTAGCTGGGAAGTCCAGTACATTCCATATTAAAGTTGTTGCAAGTGCATTTTTTGTGTAAAAGACAGACAGACAGACACACACACACACACACACACACACACACACACACACACACACACTGTAAGGTCTGAAGTGCAAAATTTGAATTACATTCCTTTGTATCTCTCCCTCTCTCTCTCTCTCTCTCTCTCTCTCTCTGTCTCTCTCTCTCTCTCTCTGTCAACACACACACACACACACACACACACTGTAAGGTCTGAAGTGCAAAATTTGAATTACATTCCTTTGTATCTCTCCCTCTCTGTCTCTCTCTCTCTCTGTCTCTCTCTCTGTCAACACACACACACACACACACACACACACACACACACACACACACACACACACACACACACACACACACACACACACACACACACCAAAGCACACAGACAGAAGCTGGTCACAACTGCTGTGCAACTGGGATTGAACCAGGGGGGCTCCCTCTGCTGGCTCAATGCGGTACAAAGTGTCTGAAGGAGTTATACCGGCGAAAATAACATCTTTCAATTGCATGTTTGGTCCACAGGATGGCGCCTAGCTGGCAAGTCCTGTACATTGCATATTAAAAGTTGTTGCAAGTGCACTCACATGTATTTTTTGTGTAAAAGAGACACACACACACACACACACACACACACACACACACACACACACACACACACAAGCTGGTCAGCTGCTTTGCAACTCAATGCGGTACAAATCGACTTGTGTGCCTCTTTTTCTCTTTGGGTTTTCTGTGTGTTTTTTTAAATTTTTAAATCCACAGCAAGTGTCTCTCTCTCTCTCTCTCTGTCTGTCTCTCTGTCACACACACACACACACACACACACACACACACACACACACGCACACACACACGCTCAATGGAGTATAAAATAAAGACCGGGGCAGTTCTCTCACTGGAGTCTCTTAGAGTGGAGGCTGCCCTTGCTAGCAAGAAGTTCTGTGTGTTTCTCTTCTCTGAGTCTTTACTGAAGAAGTGTTTTATAACATTTTCCTTAACAACTGACATGTGTTTTTTGTGTAAAAGAGAGAGAGACACACACACACACACACACACACACACACACACACACACACACACACACACTCACACTCAGCGGCTCAGAGATGAGGGAAAAACAACAGAAATCAGGATAGATTTTAATGTCAGGAGATGCCCTGTGATGCTGGGGCCATTGTGTAAGATTGGAATGTGTACCAGTGGCTGGTGGGTGGTCCTTGAAGGTCCCGGGAGGAGGCGGCGAGGAGGCAGCGGGTGGCTGGGCTTGAGCTGTGGATCAGGGACGTCATTAATTCTGCCTGGTGCTGCGTGTGCCCTGTGCAGCTTGGATGTCTGCCGCTGACGCTCTGTGGTTCCTGTTCCTGTCATAAAAGGCCCTGTACAAGGGGAGAAGAAATGCATCATTGGTTACCAAAATAAAACAGTGTCTTTCTGCCTGTGTCATTCTGTTTGGTTTCTTTGAGCGTTTGTTTCTTAAATACACAGCAAGTGTCACTCTCTCTCTCTCTCTCTCTCTCTCTCTCTGTCTGTCACACACACACACACACACACACACACACACACACACACACACACACACACACACACCAAAGCACACACACACACACACACCAAAGCACACACACACACACACACACTGTGAGGTTTGCAGTGCAAAATTTGAATTTTAGTGCATGGTGATTTGTCTCCCTCCAGTGGCCCACGGCAGGTATGATGAGGCTTAAATGATAGGTTATGGGGAAAAAGCCAGGAGAGGATGGGACAAAAGTGGAATAACTGAAAAAGTAAGAGGTGTAGAGGGCTGATGTTGGTGTCTAGGTGGGGGTTTTGGTGGGTGCCGGACGCTGTGGCGAAGAGGCCACGCCGATGGCTTCTTCGGTTCTGGAGATATGGCGAATCGGACCAAAAAGGATGGGACAAAAGGGTCCCAGTCGGAGAAAGGAAGGTGCAGAGGGCCTGGTTCCACTGGCATTGCGTTGCCCGTGTGCGGGCGCATCCGCAGGTGCCCAACATGGCATGGTTCAGAGTACCTTTGCAGGAGGCTTAGGGATAGGTTAGGGGGTAATAGCCAGAATTTGACGGAATAAAATGGAATAACTGGGAAAGTAAGTGTCGTAGAGGGATGAAAGTTGTGTCTACGGGGGGGTTTCGGGGTGCTCCGGACACCCTGGTGAAGACCCCATGTCGATAGCACCAACGGTTCTGGACTTGGTGTAAATGGGTCAAAATTTGACGGAATAAAAAGGTC
>NC_140575.1:33872905-33875405 GCF_057381845.1 Rhamphochromis longiceps | reverse complement strand
CACTCTCTCTCTCTCTCTCTCTCTCTCTCTCTGTCTGTCACACACACACACACACACACACACACACACACACACACACACCAAAGCACACACACACACACACACCAAAGCACACACACACACACACACACACTGTGAGGTTTGCAGTGCAAAATTTGAATTTTAGTGCATGGTGATTTGTCTCCCTCCAGTGGCCCACGGCAGGTATGATGAGGCTTAAATGATAGGTTATGGGGAAAAAGCCAGGAGAGGATGGGACAAAAGTGGAATAACTGAAAAAGTAAGAGGTGTAGAGGGCTGATGTTGGTGTCTAGGTGGGGGTTTTGGTGGGTGCCGGACGCTGTGGCGAAGAGGCCACGCCGATGGCTTCTTCGGTTCTGGAGATATGGCGAATCGGACCAAAAAGGATGGGACAAAAGGGTCCCAGTCGGAGAAAGGAAGGTGCAGAGGGCCTGGTTCCACTGGCATTGCGTTGCCCGTGTGCGGGCGCATCCGCAGGTGCCCAACATGGCATGGTTCAGAGTACCTTTGCAGGAGGCTTAGGGATAGGTTAGGGGGTAATAGCCAGAATTTGACGGAATAAAATGGAATAACTGGGAAAGTAAGTGTCGTAGAGGGATGAAAGTTGTGTCTACGGGGGGGTTTCGGGGTGCTCCGGACACCCTGGTGAAGACCCCATGTCGATAGCACCAACGGTTCTGGACTTGGTGTAAATGGGTCAAAATTTGACGGAATAAAAAGGTCAAAGTGGCAGATAGGAGTGTCCGATCGGGCCGATTCCACCACCACTGTACTCAGCAGGCCCTGCCGGGTCGTTAGACACGCAGCATGGCAGGGATCGGTGACATAACATGTAGCAGTTTCCCTTCACAGAAGCGTCTGCAGCAGGTGGGTGGAGGAGGAGGCAGCAGAACCAGGCCTTTGGAGCACTGTGTCATCTCCTGGTCCTGATGCTTTGAATCTCCCTCTCTGTCTGTCTGTCTGTCTGTCTGTCACACACACACACACACACACACACAGAAGCTGGTCAAGTGCTGTGCAACTGGGATTGCACCTGTCGTCCACAGGAGGGCGCCTAGCTGGGAAGTCCAGTACATTCCATATTAAAGTTGTTGCAAGTGCATTTTTTGTGTAAAAGACAGACAGACAGACACACACACACACACACACACACACACACACACACACACACACACTGTAAGGTCTGAAGTGCAAAATTTGAATTACATTCCTTTGTATCTCTCCCTCTCTCTCTCTCTCTCTCTCTCTCTCTCTGTCTCTCTCTCTCTCTCTCTGTCAACACACACACACACACACACACACACTGTAAGGTCTGAAGTGCAAAATTTGAATTACATTCCTTTGTATCTCTCCCTCTCTGTCTCTCTCTCTCTCTGTCTCTCTCTCTGTCAACACACACACACACACACACACACACACACACACACACACACACACACACACACACACACACACACACACACACACACACACACACACACACACACCAAAGCACACAGACAGAAGCTGGTCACAACTGCTGTGCAACTGGGATTGAACCAGGGGGGCTCCCTCTGCTGGCTCAATGCGGTACAAAGTGTCTGAAGGAGTTATACCGGCGAAAATAACATCTTTCAATTGCATGTTTGGTCCACAGGATGGCGCCTAGCTGGCAAGTCCTGTACATTGCATATTAAAAGTTGTTGCAAGTGCACTCACATGTATTTTTTGTGTAAAAGAGACACACACACACACACACACACACACACACACACACACACACACAAGCTGGTCAGCTGCTTTGCAACTCAATGCGGTACAAATCGACTTGTGTGCCTCTTTTTCTCTTTGGGTTTTCTGTGTGTTTTTTTAAATTTTTAAATCCACAGCAAGTGTCTCTCTCTCTCTCTCTCTGTCTGTCTCTCTGTCACACACACACACACACACACACACACACACACACACACACGCACACACACACGCTCAATGGAGTATAAAATAAAGACCGGGGCAGTTCTCTCACTGGAGTCTCTTAGAGTGGAGGCTGCCCTTGCTAGCAAGAAGTTCTGTGTGTTTCTCTTCTCTGAGTCTTTACTGAAGAAGTGTTTTATAACATTTTCCTTAACAACTGACATGTGTTTTTTGTGTAAAAGAGAGAGAGACACACACACACACACACACACACACACACACACACTCACACTCAGCGGCTCAGAGATGAGGGAAAAACAACAGAAATCAGGATAGATTTTAATGTCAGGAGATGCCCTGTGATGCTGGGGCCATTGTGTAAGATTGGAATGTGTACCAGTGGCTGGTGGGTGGTCCTTGAAGGTCCCGGGAGGAGGCGGCGAGGAGGCAGCGGGTGGCTGGGCTTGAGCTGTGGATCAGGGACGTCATTAATTCTGCCTGGTGCTGCGTGTGCCCTGTGCAGCTTGGATGTCTGCCGCTGACGCTCTGTGGTTCCTGTTCCTGTCATAAAAGGCCCTGTACAAGGGGA
>NC_140575.1:33850405-33852905 GCF_057381845.1 Rhamphochromis longiceps | reverse complement strand
CTCTCTCTGTCTGTCTCACACACACACACACACACACACACACACACACACACACACACACACACACACACACACACACACACACACACCAAAGCACACACACACACACACACAGACACACACAGACACTGTGAGGTTTGCAGTGCAAAATTTGAATTTTAGTGCATGGTGATTTGTCTCCCTCCAGTGGCCCACGGCAGGTATGATGAGGCTTAAATGATAGGTTATGGGGAAAAAGCCAGGAGAGGATGGGACAAAAGTGGAATAACTGAAAAAGTAAGAGGTGTAGAGGGCTGATGTTGGTGTCTAGGTGGGGGTTTTGGTGGGTGCCGGACGCTGTGGCGAAGAGGCCACGCCGATGGCTTCTTCGGTTCTGGAGATATGGCGAATCGGACCAAAAAGGATGGGACAAAAGGGTCCCAGTCGGAGAAAGGAAGGTGCAGAGGGCCTGGTTCCACTGGCATTGCGTTGCCCGTGTGCGGGCGCATCCGCAGGTGCCCAACATGGCATGGTTCAGAGTACCTTTGCAGGAGGCTTAGGGATAGGTTAGGGGGTAATAGCCAGAATTTGACGGAATAAAATGGAATAACTGGGAAAGTAAGTGTCGTAGAGGGATGAAAGTTGTGTCTACGGGGGGGTTTCGGGGTGCTCCGGACACCCTGGTGAAGACCCCATGTCGATAGCACCAACGGTTCTGGACTTGGTGTAAATGGGTCAAAATTTGACGGAATAAAAAGGTCAAAGTGGCAGATAGGAGTGTCCGATCGGGCCGATTCCACCACCACTGTACTCAGCAGGCCCTGCCGGGTCGTTAGACACGCAGCATGGCAGGGATCGGTGACATAACATGTAGCAGTTTCCCTTCACAGAAGCGTCTGCAGCAGGTGGGTGGAGGAGGAGGCAGCAGAACCAGGCCTTAGGCCTTTGGAGCACTGTGTCATCTCCTGGTCCTGATGCTTTGAATCTCCCTCTCTGTCTGTCTGTCTGTCTGTCTGTCACACACACACACACACACACACAGAAGCTGGTCAAGTGCTGTGCAACTGGGATTGCACCTGTCGTCCACAGGAGGGCGCCTAGCTGGGAAGTCCAGTACATTCCATATTAAAGTTGTTGCAAGTGCATTTTTTGTGTAAAAGACAGACAGACAGACACACACACACACACACACACACACACACTGTAAGGTCTGAAGTGCAAAATTTGAATTACATTCCTTTGTATCTCTCCCTCTCTCTCTCTGTCTCTCTCTCTCTCTCTCTGTCAACACACACACACACACACACACACACTGTAAGGTCTGAAGTGCAAAATTTGAATTACATTCCTTTGTATCTCTCCCTCTCTGTCTCTCTCTCTCTCTGTCTCTCTCTCTGTCACACACACACACACACACACACACACACACACACACACACACACACACACACACACACACACACACACACACACACACACACCAAAGCACACAGACAGAAGCTGGTCACAACTGCTGTGCAACTGGGATTGAACCAGGGGGGCTCCCTCTGCTGGCTCAATGCGGTACAAAGTGTCTGAAGGAGTTATACCGGCGAAAATAACATCTTTCAATTGCATGTTTGGTCCACAGGAGGGCGCCTAGCTGGGAAGTCCAGTACATTCCATATTAAAGTTGTTGCAAGTGCATTTTTTGTGTAAAAGACAGACACACACACACACACACACACACACACACACACACACACACACACACTGTAAGGTCTGAAGTGCAAAATTTGAATTACATTCCTTTGTATCTCTCCCTCTCTCTCTCTCTCTCTCTCTCTCTCTGTCTCTCTCTCTCTCTCTCTCTCTCTGTCAACACACACACACACACACACACACACACACACACAGAAGCTGGTCAAGTGCTGTGCAACTGGGATTGCACCTGTCGTCCACAGGAGGGCGCCTAGCTGGGAAGTCCAGTACATTCCATATTAAAGTTGTTGCAAGTGCATTTTTTGTGTAAAAGACAGACACACACACACACACACACACACACACTGTAAGGTCTGAAGTGCAAAATTTGAATTACATTCCTTTGTATCTCTCCCTCTCTGTCTCTCTCTCTCTCTGTCTCTCTCTCTCTCTGTCAACACACACACACACACACACACACACACACACACACACACACACACACACACCAAAGCACACAGACAGAAGCTGGTCACAACTGCTGTGCAACTGGGATTGAACCAGGGGGGCTCCCTCTGCTGGCTCAATGCGGTACAAAGTGTCTGAAGGAGTTATACCGGCGAAAATAACATCTTTCAATTGCATGTTTGGTCCACAGGATGGCGCCTAGCTGGCAAGTCCTGTACATTGCATATTAAAAGTTGTTGCAAGTGCACTCACATGTATTTTTTGTGTAAAAGAGACACACACACACACACACACACACACACACACACAAGCTGGTCAGCTGCTTTGCAACTCAATGCGGTACAAATCGACTTGTGTGCCTCTTTTTCTCTTT
>NC_140575.1:33842905-33845405 GCF_057381845.1 Rhamphochromis longiceps | reverse complement strand
GAGGAGGCAGCAGAACCAGGCCTTTGGAGCACTGTGTCATCTCCTGGTCCTGATGCTTTGAATCTCCCTCTCTGTCTGTCTGTCTGTCTGTCTGTCTGTCACACACACACACACACACACACACAGAAGCTGGTCAAGTGCTGTGCAACTGGGATTGCACCTGTCGTCCACAGGAGGGCGCCTAGCTGGGAAGTCCAGTACATTCCATATTAAAGTTGTTGCAAGTGCATTTTTTGTGTAAAAGACAGACAGACAGACACACACACACACACACACACACACACTGTAAGGTCTGAAGTGCAAAATTTGAATTACATTCCTTTGTATCTCTCCCTCTCTCTCTCTCTCTCTCTCTCTCTCTCTCTCTGTCTCTCTCTCTCTCTCTCTCTCTCTGTCAACACACACACACACACACACACACACTGTAAGGTCTGAAGTGCAAAATTTGAATTACATTCCTTTGTATCTCTCCCTCTCTGTCTCTCTCTCTCTCTGTCTCTCTCTCTGTCAACACACACACACACACACACACACACACACACACACACACACACACACACACCAAAGCACACAGACAGAAGCTGGTCACAACTGCTGTGCAACTGGGATTGAACCAGGGGGGCTCCCTCTGCTGGCTCAATGCGGTACAAAGTGTCTGAAGGAGTTATACCGGCGAAAATAACATCTTTCAATTGCATGTTTGGTCCACAGGATGGCGCCTAGCTGGCAAGTCCTGTACATTGCATATTAAAAGTTGTTGCAAGTGCACTCACATGTATTTTTTGTGTAAAAGAGACACACACACACACACACACAAGCTGGTCAGCTGCTTTGCAACTCAATGCGGTACAAATCGACTTGTGTGCCTCTTTTTCTCTTTGGGTTTTCTGTGTGTTTTTTTAAATTTTTAAATCCACAGCAAGTGTCTCTCTCTCTCTCTCTCTGTCTGTCTCTCTGTCACACACACACACACACACACACACACGCACACACACACGCTCAATGGAGTATAAAATAAAGACCGGGGCAGTTCTCTCACTGGAGTCTCTTAGAGTGGAGGCTGCCCTTGCTAGCAAGAAGTTCTGTGTGTTTCTCTTCTCTGAGTCTTTACTGAAGAAGTGTTTTATAACATTTTCCTTAACAACTGACATGTGTTTTTTGTGTAAAAGAGAGAGAGACACACACACACACACACACACACACACACACACACACACACACACACACTCACACTCAGCGGCTCAGAGATGAGGGAAAAACAACAGAAATCAGGATAGATTTTAATGTCAGGAGATGCCCTGTGATGCTGGGGCCATTGTGTAAGATTGGAATGTGTACCAGTGGCTGGTGGGTGGTCCTTGAAGGTCCCGGGAGGAGGCGGCGAGGAGGCAGCGGGTGGCTGGGCTTGAGCTGTGGATCAGGGACGTCATTAATTCTGCCTGGTGCTGCGTGTGCCCTGTGCAGCTTGGATGTCTGCCGCTGACGCTCTGTGGTTCCTGTTCCTGTCATAAAAGGCCCTGTACAAGGGGAGAAGAAATGCATCATTGGTTACCAAAATAAAACAGTGTCTTTCTGCCTGTGTCATTCTGTTTGGTTTCTTTGAGCGTTTGTTTCTTAAATACACAGCAAGTGTCACTCTCTCTCTCTCTCTCTCTCTCTCTCTCTGTCTGTCACACACACACACACACACACACACACACACACACACACACACACACACACACACACACACACACACACCAAAGCACACACACACACACACACACACTGTGAGGTTTGCAGTGCAAAATTTGAATTTTAGTGCATGGTGATTTGTCTCCCTCCAGTGGCCCACGGCAGGTATGATGAGGCTTAAATGATAGGTTATGGGGAAAAAGCCAGGAGAGGATGGGACAAAAGTGGAATAACTGAAAAAGTAAGAGGTGTAGAGGGCTGATGTTGGTGTCTAGGTGGGGGTTTTGGTGGGTGCCGGACGCTGTGGCGAAGAGGCCACGCCGATGGCTTCTTCGGTTCTGGAGATATGGCGAATCGGACCAAAAAGGATGGGACAAAAGGGTCCCAGTCGGAGAAAGGAAGGTGCAGAGGGCCTGGTTCCACTGGCATTGCGTTGCCCGTGTGCGGGCGCATCCGCAGGTGCCCAACATGGCATGGTTCAGAGTACCTTTGCAGGAGGCTTAGGGATAGGTTAGGGGGTAATAGCCAGAATTTGACGGAATAAAATGGAATAACTGGGAAAGTAAGTGTCGTAGAGGGATGAAAGTTGTGTCTACGGGGGGGTTTCGGGGTGCTCCGGACACCCTGGTGAAGACCCCATGTCGATAGCACCAACGGTTCTGGACTTGGTGTAAATGGGTCAAAATTTGACGGAATAAAAAGGTCAAAGTGGCAGATAGGAGTGTCCGATCGGGCCGATTCCACCACCACTGTACTCAGCAGGCCCTGCCGGGTCGTTAGACACGCAGCATGGCAGGGATCGGTGACATAACATGTAGCAGTTTCC
>NC_140575.1:33825405-33827905 GCF_057381845.1 Rhamphochromis longiceps | reverse complement strand
GTGTTTCTCTTCTCTGAGTCTTTACTGAAGAAGTGTTTTATAACATTTTCCTTAACAACTGACATGTGTTTTTTGTGTAAAAGAGAGAGAGACACACACACACACACACACACACACACACACACACACACACACACACACACACACACACTCACACTCAGCGGCTCAGAGATGAGGGAAAAACAACAGAAATCAGGATAGATTTTAATGTCAGGAGATGCCCTGTGATGCTGGGGCCATTGTGTAAGATTGGAATGTGTACCAGTGGCTGGTGGGTGGTCCTTGAAGGTCCCGGGAGGAGGCGGCGAGGAGGCAGCGGGTGGCTGGGCTTGAGCTGTGGATCAGGGACGTCATTAATTCTGCCTGGTGCTGCGTGTGCCCTGTGCAGCTTGGATGTCTGCCGCTGACGCTCTGTGGTTCCTGTTCCTGTCATAAAAGGCCCTGTACAAGGGGAGAAGAAATGCATCATTGGTTACCAAAATAAAACAGTGTCTTTCTGCCTGTGTCATTCTGTTTGGTTTCTTTGAGCGTTTGTTTCTTAAATACACAGCAAGTGTCACTCTCTCTCTCTCTCTCTCTGTCTCTCTCTCTGTCTGTCTCACACACACACACACACACACACACACACACACACACACACACACACACACACACACACACACACACACACACCAAAGCACACACACACACACACACAGACACACACAGACACTGTGAGGTTTGCAGTGCAAAATTTGAATTTTAGTGCATGGTGATTTGTCTCCCTCCAGTGGCCCACGGCAGGTATGATGAGGCTTAAATGATAGGTTATGGGGAAAAAGCCAGGAGAGGATGGGACAAAAGTGGAATAACTGAAAAAGTAAGAGGTGTAGAGGGCTGATGTTGGTGTCTAGGTGGGGGTTTTGGTGGGTGCCGGACGCTGTGGCGAAGAGGCCACGCCGATGGCTTCTTCGGTTCTGGAGATATGGCGAATCGGACCAAAAAGGATGGGACAAAAGGGTCCCAGTCGGAGAAAGGAAGGTGCAGAGGGCCTGGTTCCACTGGCATTGCGTTGCCCGTGTGCGGGCGCATCCGCAGGTGCCCAACATGGCATGGTTCAGAGTACCTTTGCAGGAGGCTTAGGGATAGGTTAGGGGGTAATAGCCAGAATTTGACGGAATAAAATGGAATAACTGGGAAAGTAAGTGTCGTAGAGGGATGAAAGTTGTGTCTACGGGGGGGTTTCGGGGTGCTCCGGACACCCTGGTGAAGACCCCATGTCGATAGCACCAACGGTTCTGGACTTGGTGTAAATGGGTCAAAATTTGACGGAATAAAAAGGTCAAAGTGGCAGATAGGAGTGTCCGATCGGGCCGATTCCACCACCACTGTACTCAGCAGGCCCTGCCGGGTCGTTAGACACGCAGCATGGCAGGGATCGGTGACATAACATGTAGCAGTTTCCCTTCACAGAAGCGTCTGCAGCAGGTGGGTGGAGGAGGAGGCAGCAGAACCAGGCCTTTGGAGCACTGTGTCATCTCCTGGTCCTGATGCTTTGAATCTCCCTCTCTGTCTGTCTGTCTGTCTGTCTGTCACACACACACACACACACACACAGAAGCTGGTCAAGTGCTGTGCAACTGGGATTGCACCTGTCGTCCACAGGAGGGCGCCTAGCTGGGAAGTCCAGTACATTCCATATTAAAGTTGTTGCAAGTGCATTTTTTGTGTAAAAGACAGACAGACAGACACACACACACACACACACACACACACACACACACACACACACACTGTAAGGTCTGAAGTGCAAAATTTGAATTACATTCCTTTGTATCTCTCCCTCTCTCTCTCTCTCTCTCTCTCTCTCTCTGTCTCTCTCTCTCTCTCTCTGTCAACACACACACACACACACACACACACTGTAAGGTCTGAAGTGCAAAATTTGAATTACATTCCTTTGTATCTCTCCCTCTCTGTCTCTCTCTCTCTCTGTCTCTCTCTCTGTCAACACACACACACACACACACACACACACACACACACACACACACACACACACACACACACACACACACACACACACACACACACCAAAGCACACAGACAGAAGCTGGTCACAACTGCTGTGCAACTGGGATTGAACCAGGGGGGCTCCCTCTGCTGGCTCAATGCGGTACAAAGTGTCTGAAGGAGTTATACCGGCGAAAATAACATCTTTCAATTGCATGTTTGGTCCACAGGATGGCGCCTAGCTGGCAAGTCCTGTACATTGCATATTAAAAGTTGTTGCAAGTGCACTCACATGTATTTTTTGTGTAAAAGAGACACACACACACACACACACACACACACACACACACACACACACACACACACAAGCTGGTCAGCTGCTTTGCAACTCAATGCGGTACAAATCGACTTGTGTGCCTCTTTTTCTCTTTGGGTTTTCTGTGTGTTTTTTTAAATTTTTAAATCCACAGCAAGTGTCTCTCTCTCTCTCTCTCTGTCTGTCTCTCTG
>NC_140575.1:33817905-33820405 GCF_057381845.1 Rhamphochromis longiceps | reverse complement strand
CTGGGATTGCACCTGTCGTCCACAGGAGGGCGCCTAGCTGGGAAGTCCAGTACATTCCATATTAAAGTTGTTGCAAGTGCATTTTTTGTGTAAAAGACAGACAGACAGACACACACACACACACACACACACACACACACACACACACACACACTGTAAGGTCTGAAGTGCAAAATTTGAATTACATTCCTTTGTATCTCTCCCTCTCTCTCTCTCTCTCTCTCTCTCTCTCTGTCTCTCTCTCTCTCTCTCTGTCAACACACACACACACACACACACACACTGTAAGGTCTGAAGTGCAAAATTTGAATTACATTCCTTTGTATCTCTCCCTCTCTGTCTCTCTCTCTCTCTGTCTCTCTCTCTGTCAACACACACACACACACACACACACACACACACACACACACACACACACACACACACACACACACACACACACACACACCAAAGCACACAGACAGAAGCTGGTCACAACTGCTGTGCAACTGGGATTGAACCAGGGGGGCTCCCTCTGCTGGCTCAATGCGGTACAAAGTGTCTGAAGGAGTTATACCGGCGAAAATAACATCTTTCAATTGCATGTTTGGTCCACAGGATGGCGCCTAGCTGGCAAGTCCTGTACATTGCATATTAAAAGTTGTTGCAAGTGCACTCACATGTATTTTTTGTGTAAAAGAGACACACACACACACACACACACACACACACACACACACACACACAAGCTGGTCAGCTGCTTTGCAACTCAATGCGGTACAAATCGACTTGTGTGCCTCTTTTTCTCTTTGGGTTTTCTGTGTGTTTTTTTAAATTTTTAAATCCACAGCAAGTGTCTCTCTCTCTCTCTCTCTGTCTGTCTCTCTGTCACACACACACACACACACACACACACACACACACACACACGCACACACACACGCTCAATGGAGTATAAAATAAAGACCGGGGCAGTTCTCTCACTGGAGTCTCTTAGAGTGGAGGCTGCCCTTGCTAGCAAGAAGTTCTGTGTGTTTCTCTTCTCTGAGTCTTTACTGAAGAAGTGTTTTATAACATTTTCCTTAACAACTGACATGTGTTTTTTGTGTAAAAGAGAGAGAGACACACACACACACACACACACACACACACACACACACACACACACACACACACACACTCACACTCAGCGGCTCAGAGATGAGGGAAAAACAACAGAAATCAGGATAGATTTTAATGTCAGGAGATGCCCTGTGATGCTGGGGCCATTGTGTAAGATTGGAATGTGTACCAGTGGCTGGTGGGTGGTCCTTGAAGGTCCCGGGAGGAGGCGGCGAGGAGGCAGCGGGTGGCTGGGCTTGAGCTGTGGATCAGGGACGTCATTAATTCTGCCTGGTGCTGCGTGTGCCCTGTGCAGCTTGGATGTCTGCCGCTGACGCTCTGTGGTTCCTGTTCCTGTCATAAAAGGCCCTGTACAAGGGGAGAAGAAATGCATCATTGGTTACCAAAATAAAACAGTGTCTTTCTGCCTGTGTCATTCTGTTTGGTTTCTTTGAGCGTTTGTTTCTTAAATACACAGCAAGTGTCACTCTCTCTCTCTCTCTCTCTCTCTCTCTCTGTCTGTCACACACACACACACACACACACACACACACACACACACACACACACACACACCAAAGCACACACACACACACACACCAAAGCACACACACACACACACACACTGTGAGGTTTGCAGTGCAAAATTTGAATTTTAGTGCATGGTGATTTGTCTCCCTCCAGTGGCCCACGGCAGGTATGATGAGGCTTAAATGATAGGTTATGGGGAAAAAGCCAGGAGAGGATGGGACAAAAGTGGAATAACTGAAAAAGTAAGAGGTGTAGAGGGCTGATGTTGGTGTCTAGGTGGGGGTTTTGGTGGGTGCCGGACGCTGTGGCGAAGAGGCCACGCCGATGGCTTCTTCGGTTCTGGAGATATGGCGAATCGGACCAAAAAGGATGGGACAAAAGGGTCCCAGTCGGAGAAAGGAAGGTGCAGAGGGCCTGGTTCCACTGGCATTGCGTTGCCCGTGTGCGGGCGCATCCGCAGGTGCCCAACATGGCATGGTTCAGAGTACCTTTGCAGGAGGCTTAGGGATAGGTTAGGGGGTAATAGCCAGAATTTGACGGAATAAAATGGAATAACTGGGAAAGTAAGTGTCGTAGAGGGATGAAAGTTGTGTCTACGGGGGGGTTTCGGGGTGCTCCGGACACCCTGGTGAAGACCCCATGTCGATAGCACCAACGGTTCTGGACTTGGTGTAAATGGGTCAAAATTTGACGGAATAAAAAGGTCAAAGTGGCAGATAGGAGTGTCCGATCGGGACGATTCCACCACCACTGTACTCAGCAGGCCCTGCCGGGTCGTTAGACACGCAGCATGGCAGGGATCGGTGACATAACATGTAGCAGTTTCCCTTCACAGAAGCGTCTGCAGCAGGTGGGTGGAGGAGGAGGCAGCAGAACCAGGCCTTTGGAG
>NC_140575.1:33810405-33812905 GCF_057381845.1 Rhamphochromis longiceps | reverse complement strand
GTCTCTTAGAGTGGAGGCTGCCCTTGCTAGCAAGAAGTTCTGTGTGTTTCTCTTCTCTGAGTCTTTACTGAAGAAGTGTTTTATAACATTTTCCTTAACAACTGACATGTGTTTTTTGTGTAAAAGAGAGAGAGACACACACACACACACACACACACACACACACACACACACACACACACACACACACACACACACACTCACACTCAGCGGCTCAGAGATGAGGGAAAAACAACAGAAATCAGGATAGATTTTAATGTCAGGAGATGCCCTGTGATGCTGGGGCCATTGTGTAAGATTGGAATGTGTACCAGTGGCTGGTGGGTGGTCCTTGAAGGTCCCGGGAGGAGGCGGCGAGGAGGCAGCGGGTGGCTGGGCTTGAGCTGTGGATCAGGGACGTCATTAATTCTGCCTGGTGCTGCGTGTGCCCTGTGCAGCTTGGATGTCTGCCGCTGACGCTCTGTGGTTCCTGTTCCTGTCATAAAAGGCCCTGTACAAGGGGAGAAGAAATGCATCATTGGTTACCAAAATAAAACAGTGTCTTTCTGCCTGTGTCATTCTGTTTGGTTTCTTTGAGCGTTTGTTTCTTAAATACACAGCAAGTGTCACTCTCTCTCTCTCTCTCTCTCTCTCTCTGTCTCTCTCTCTGTCTGTCTCACACACACACACACACACACACACACACACACACACACACACACACACACACACACACCAAAGCACACACACACACACACACAGACACACACAGACACTGTGAGGTTTGCAGTGCAAAATTTGAATTTTAGTGCATGGTGATTTGTCTCCCTCCAGTGGCCCACGGCAGGTATGATGAGGCTTAAATGATAGGTTATGGGGAAAAAGCCAGGAGAGGATGGGACAAAAGTGGAATAACTGAAAAAGTAAGAGGTGTAGAGGGCTGATGTTGGTGTCTAGGTGGGGGTTTTGGTGGGTGCCGGACGCTGTGGCGAAGAGGCCACGCCGATGGCTTCTTCGGTTCTGGAGATATGGCGAATCGGACCAAAAAGGATGGGACAAAAGGGTCCCAGTCGGAGAAAGGAAGGTGCAGAGGGCCTGGTTCCACTGGCATTGCGTTGCCCGTGTGCGGGCGCATCCGCAGGTGCCCAACATGGCATGGTTCAGAGTACCTTTGCAGGAGGCTTAGGGATAGGTTAGGGGGTAATAGCCAGAATTTGACGGAATAAAATGGAATAACTGGGAAAGTAAGTGTCGTAGAGGGATGAAAGTTGTGTCTACGGGGGGGTTTCGGGGTGCTCCGGACACCCTGGTGAAGACCCCATGTCGATAGCACCAACGGTTCTGGACTTGGTGTAAATGGGTCAAAATTTGACGGAATAAAAAGGTCAAAGTGGCAGATAGGAGTGTCCGATCGGGCCGATTCCACCACCACTGTACTCAGCAGGCCCTGCCGGGTCGTTAGACACGCAGCATGGCAGGGATCGGTGACATAACATGTAGCAGTTTCCCTTCACAGAAGCGTCTGCAGCAGGTGGGTGGAGGAGGAGGCAGCAGAACCAGGCCTTTGGAGCACTGTGTCATCTCCTGGTCCTGATGCTTTGAATCTCCCTCTCTGTCTGTCTGTCTGTCTGTCTGTCACACACACACACACACACACACAGAAGCTGGTCAAGTGCTGTGCAACTGGGATTGCACCTGTCGTCCACAGGAGGGCGCCTAGCTGGGAAGTCCAGTACATTCCATATTAAAGTTGTTGCAAGTGCATTTTTTGTGTAAAAGACAGACAGACAGACACACACACACACACACACACACACACACACACACACACACACACTGTAAGGTCTGAAGTGCAAAATTTGAATTACATTCCTTTGTATCTCTCCCTCTCTCTCTCTCTCTCTCTCTCTCTCTCTGTCTCTCTCTCTCTCTCTCTGTCAACACACACACACACACACACACACACTGTAAGGTCTGAAGTGCAAAATTTGAATTACATTCCTTTGTATCTCTCCCTCTCTGTCTCTCTCTCTCTCTGTCTCTCTCTCTGTCAACACACACACACACACACACACACACACACACACACACACACACACACACACACACACACACACACACACACACACACACACACACCAAAGCACACAGACAGAAGCTGGTCACAACTGCTGTGCAACTGGGATTGAACCAGGGGGGCTCCCTCTGCTGGCTCAATGCGGTACAAAGTGTCTGAAGGAGTTATACCGGCGAAAATAACATCTTTCAATTGCATGTTTGGTCCACAGGATGGCGCCTAGCTGGCAAGTCCTGTACATTGCATATTAAAAGTTGTTGCAAGTGCACTCACATGTATTTTTTGTGTAAAAGAGACACACACACACACACACACACACACACACACACACACACACACACACACACAAGCTGGTCAGCTGCTTTGCAACTCAATGCGGTACAAATCGACTTGTGTGCCTCTTTTTCTCTTTGGGTTTTCTGTGTGTTTTTTTAAATTTTTAAA
>NC_140575.1:33795405-33800405 GCF_057381845.1 Rhamphochromis longiceps | reverse complement strand
CAGTGCAAAATTTGAATTTTAGTGCATGGTGATTTGTCTCCCTCCAGTGGCCCACGGCAGGTATGATGAGGCTTAAATGATAGGTTATGGGGAAAAAGCCAGGAGAGGATGGGACAAAAGTGGAATAACTGAAAAAGTAAGAGGTGTAGAGGGCTGATGTTGGTGTCTAGGTGGGGGTTTTGGTGGGTGCCGGACGCTGTGGCGAAGAGGCCACGCCGATGGCTTCTTCGGTTCTGGAGATATGGCGAATCGGACCAAAAAGGATGGGACAAAAGGGTCCCAGTCGGAGAAAGGAAGGTGCAGAGGGCCTGGTTCCACTGGCATTGCGTTGCCCGTGTGCGGGCGCATCCGCAGGTGCCCAACATGGCATGGTTCAGAGTACCTTTGCAGGAGGCTTAGGGATAGGTTAGGGGGTAATAGCCAGAATTTGACGGAATAAAATGGAATAACTGGGAAAGTAAGTGTCGTAGAGGGATGAAAGTTGTGTCTACGGGGGGGTTTCGGGGTGCTCCGGACACCCTGGTGAAGACCCCATGTCGATAGCACCAACGGTTCTGGACTTGGTGTAAATGGGTCAAAATTTGACGGAATAAAAAGGTCAAAGTGGCAGATAGGAGTGTCCGATCGGGCCGATTCCACCACCACTGTACTCAGCAGGCCCTGCCGGGTCGTTAGACACGCAGCATGGCAGGGATCGGTGACATAACATGTAGCAGTTTCCCTTCACAGAAGCGTCTGCAGCAGGTGGGTGGAGGAGGAGGCAGCAGAACCAGGCCTTTGGAGCACTGTGTCATCTCCTGGTCCTGATGCTTTGAATCTCCCTCTCTGTCTGTCTGTCTGTCTGTCTGTCACACACACACACACACACACACACAGAAGCTGGTCAAGTGCTGTGCAACTGGGATTGCACCTGTCGTCCACAGGAGGGCGCCTAGCTGGGAAGTCCAGTACATTCCATATTAAAGTTGTTGCAAGTGCATTTTTTGTGTAAAAGACAGACAGACAGACACACACACACACACACACACACACACACACACACACACACACACTGTAAGGTCTGAAGTGCAAAATTTGAATTACATTCCTTTGTATCTCTCCCTCTCTCTCTCTCTCTCTCTCTCTCTCTCTGTCTCTCTCTCTCTCTCTCTGTCAACACACACACACACACACACACACACTGTAAGGTCTGAAGTGCAAAATTTGAATTACATTCCTTTGTATCTCTCCCTCTCTGTCTCTCTCTCTCTCTGTCTCTCTCTCTGTCAACACACACACACACACACACACACACACACACACACACACACACACACACACACACACACACACACACACACACACACCAAAGCACACAGACAGAAGCTGGTCACAACTGCTGTGCAACTGGGATTGAACCAGGGGGGCTCCCTCTGCTGGCTCAATGCGGTACAAAGTGTCTGAAGGAGTTATACCGGCGAAAATAACATCTTTCAATTGCATGTTTGGTCCACAGGATGGCGCCTAGCTGGCAAGTCCTGTACATTGCATATTAAAAGTTGTTGCAAGTGCACTCACATGTATTTTTTGTGTAAAAGAGACACACACACACACACACACACACACACACACACACACACACACAAGCTGGTCAGCTGCTTTGCAACTCAATGCGGTACAAATCGACTTGTGTGCCTCTTTTTCTCTTTGGGTTTTCTGTGTGTTTTTTTAAATTTTTAAATCCACAGCAAGTGTCTCTCTCTCTCTCTCTCTGTCTGTCTCTCTGTCACACACACACACACACACACACACACACACACACACACACGCACACACACACGCTCAATGGAGTATAAAATAAAGACCGGGGCAGTTCTCTCACTGGAGTCTCTTAGAGTGGAGGCTGCCCTTGCTAGCAAGAAGTTCTGTGTGTTTCTCTTCTCTGAGTCTTTACTGAAGAAGTGTTTTATAACATTTTCCTTAACAACTGACATGTGTTTTTTGTGTAAAAGAGAGAGAGACACACACACACACACACACACACACACACACACACACACACACACACACACACACACTCACACTCAGCGGCTCAGAGATGAGGGAAAAACAACAGAAATCAGGATAGATTTTAATGTCAGGAGATGCCCTGTGATGCTGGGGCCATTGTGTAAGATTGGAATGTGTACCAGTGGCTGGTGGGTGGTCCTTGAAGGTCCCGGGAGGAGGCGGCGAGGAGGCAGCGGGTGGCTGGGCTTGAGCTGTGGATCAGGGACGTCATTAATTCTGCCTGGTGCTGCGTGTGCCCTGTGCAGCTTGGATGTCTGCCGCTGACGCTCTGTGGTTCCTGTTCCTGTCATAAAAGGCCCTGTACAAGGGGAGAAGAAATGCATCATTGGTTACCAAAATAAAACAGTGTCTTTCTGCCTGTGTCATTCTGTTTGGTTTCTTTGAGCGTTTGTTTCTTAAATACACAGCAAGTGTCACTCTCTCTCTCTCTCTCTCTCTCTCTCTCTGTCTGTCACACACACACACACACACACACACACACACACACACACACACACACACACACCAAAGCACACACACACACACACACCAAAGCACACACACACACACACACACTGTGAGGTTTGCAGTGCAAAATTTGAATTTTAGTGCATGGTGATTTGTCTCCCTCCAGTGGCCCACGGCAGGTATGATGAGGCTTAAATGATAGGTTATGGGGAAAAAGCCAGGAGAGGATGGGACAAAAGTGGAATAACTGAAAAAGTAAGAGGTGTAGAGGGCTGATGTTGGTGTCTAGGTGGGGGTTTTGGTGGGTGCCGGACGCTGTGGCGAAGAGGCCACGCCGATGGCTTCTTCGGTTCTGGAGATATGGCGAATCGGACCAAAAAGGATGGGACAAAAGGGTCCCAGTCGGAGAAAGGAAGGTGCAGAGGGCCTGGTTCCACTGGCATTGCGTTGCCCGTGTGCGGGCGCATCCGCAGGTGCCCAACATGGCATGGTTCAGAGTACCTTTGCAGGAGGCTTAGGGATAGGTTAGGGGGTAATAGCCAGAATTTGACGGAATAAAATGGAATAACTGGGAAAGTAAGTGTCGTAGAGGGATGAAAGTTGTGTCTACGGGGGGGTTTCGGGGTGCTCCGGACACCCTGGTGAAGACCCCATGTCGATAGCACCAACGGTTCTGGACTTGGTGTAAATGGGTCAAAATTTGACGGAATAAAAAGGTCAAAGTGGCAGATAGGAGTGTCCGATCGGGACGATTCCACCACCACTGTACTCAGCAGGCCCTGCCGGGTCGTTAGACACGCAGCATGGCAGGGATCGGTGACATAACATGTAGCAGTTTCCCTTCACAGAAGCGTCTGCAGCAGGTGGGTGGAGGAGGAGGCAGCAGAACCAGGCCTTTGGAGCACTGTGTCATCTCCTGGTCCTGATGCTTTGAATCTCCCTCTCTGTCTGTCTGTCTGTCTGTCTGTCACACACACACACACACACACACAGAAGCTGGTCAAGTGCTGTGCAACTGGGATTGCACCTGTCGTCCACAGGAGGGCGCCTAGCTGGGAAGTCCAGTACATTCCATATTAAAGTTGTTGCAAGTGCATTTTTTGTGTAAAAGACAGACAGAAAGACACACACACACACACACACACACACACACACACACACACACTGTAAGGTCTGAAGTGCAAAATTTGAATTACATTCCTTTGTATCTCTCCCTCTCTGTCTCTCTCTCTCTCTGTCTCTCTCTCTGTCAACACACACACACACACACACACACACACACACACACACACACACACACACACACACACACACACACACACCAAAGCACACAGACAGAAGCTGGTCACAACTGCTGTGCAACTGGGATTGAACCAGGGGGGCTCCCTCTGCTGGCTCAATGCGGTACAAAGTGTCTGAAGGAGTTATACCGGCGAAAATAACATCTTTCAATTGCATGTTTGGTCCACAGGAGGGCGCCTAGCTGGGAAGTCCAGTACATTCCATATTAAAGTTGTTGCAAGTGCATTTTTTGTGTAAAAGACAGACAGACACACACACACACACACACACACACACACACACACACACACACACACACACACACTGTAAGGTCTGAAGTGCAAAATTTGAATTACATTCCTTTGTATCTCTCCCTCTCTCTCTCTCTCTCTCTCTCTCTCTGTCTCTCTCTCTCTCTCTCTCTCTCTGTCAACACACACACACACACACACACACACACACACACACAGAAGCTGGTCAAGTGCTGTGCAACTGGGATTGCACCTGTCGTCCACAGGAGGGCGCCTAGCTGGGAAGTCCAGTACATTCCATATTAAAGTTGTTGCAAGTGCATTTTTTGTGTAAAAGACAGACACACACACACACACACACACACACACTGTAAGGTCTGAAGTGCAAAATTTGAATTACATTCCTTTGTATCTCTCCCTCTCTGTCTCTCTCTCTCTCTGTCTCTCTCTCTCTCTGTCAACACACACACACACACACACACACACACACACACACACACACACACACACACACACACACACACACACACACACACACACACACACACACACACACACAAGCACACAGACAGAAGCTGGTCACAACTGCTGTGCAACTGGGATTGAACCAGGGGGGCTCCCTCTGCTGGCTCAATGCGGTACAAAGTGTCTGAAGGAGTTATACCGGCGAAAATAACATCTTTCAATTGCATGTTTGGTCCACAGGATGGCGCCTAGCTGGCAAGTCCTGTACATTGCATATTAAAAGTTGTTGCAAGTGCACTCACATGTATTTTTTGTGTAAAAGAGACACACACACACACACACACACACACACACACACACACACACACACACACAAGCTGGTCAGCTGCTTTGCAACTCAATGCGGTACAAATCGACTTGTGTGCCTCTTTTTCTCTTTGGGTTTTCTGTGTGTTTTTTTAAATTTTTATTGGGTTTTCTGTGTGTTTTTTTAAATTTTTAAATCCA
>NC_140575.1:33777905-33780405 GCF_057381845.1 Rhamphochromis longiceps | reverse complement strand
TCGTCCACAGGAGGGCGCCTAGCTGGGAAGTCCAGTACATTCCATATTAAAGTTGTTGCAAGTGCATTTTTTGTGTAAAAGACAGACAGACAGACACACACACACACACACACACACACACTGTAAGGTCTGAAGTGCAAAATTTGAATTACATTCCTTTGTATCTCTCCCTCTCTCTCTCTCTCTCTCTCTCTCTCTCTCTCTGTCTCTCTCTCTCTCTCTCTCTCTCTGTCAACACACACACACACACACACACACACTGTAAGGTCTGAAGTGCAAAATTTGAATTACATTCCTTTGTATCTCTCCCTCTCTGTCTCTCTCTCTCTCTGTCTCTCTCTCTGTCACACACACACACACACACACACACACACACACACACACACACACACACACACACCAAAGCACACAGACAGAAGCTGGTCACAACTGCTGTGCAACTGGGATTGAACCAGGGGGGCTCCCTCTGCTGGCTCAATGCGGTACAAAGTGTCTGAAGGAGTTATACCGGCGAAAATAACATCTTTCAATTGCATGTTTGGTCCACAGGATGGCGCCTAGCTGGCAAGTCCTGTACATTGCATATTAAAAGTTGTTGCAAGTGCACTCACATGTATTTTTTGTGTAAAAGAGACACACACACACACACACACAAGCTGGTCAGCTGCTTTGCAACTCAATGCGGTACAAATCGACTTGTGTGCCTCTTTTTCTCTTTGGGTTTTCTGTGTGTTTTTTTAAATTTTTAAATCCACAGCAAGTGTCTCTCTCTCTCTCTCTCTGTCTGTCTCTCTGTCACACACACACACACACACACACACACGCACACACACACGCTCAATGGAGTATAAAATAAAGACCGGGGCAGTTCTCTCACTGGAGTCTCTTAGAGTGGAGGCTGCCCTTGCTAGCAAGAAGTTCTGTGTGTTTCTCTTCTCTGAGTCTTTACTGAAGAAGTGTTTTATAACATTTTCCTTAACAACTGACATGTGTTTTTTGTGTAAAAGAGAGAGAGACACACACACACACACACACACACACACACACACACACACACACACACACTCACACTCAGCGGCTCAGAGATGAGGGAAAAACAACAGAAATCAGGATAGATTTTAATGTCAGGAGATGCCCTGTGATGCTGGGGCCATTGTGTAAGATTGGAATGTGTACCAGTGGCTGGTGGGTGGTCCTTGAAGGTCCCGGGAGGAGGCGGCGAGGAGGCAGCGGGTGGCTGGGCTTGAGCTGTGGATCAGGGACGTCATTAATTCTGCCTGGTGCTGCGTGTGCCCTGTGCAGCTTGGATGTCTGCCGCTGACGCTCTGTGGTTCCTGTTCCTGTCATAAAAGGCCCTGTACAAGGGGAGAAGAAATGCATCATTGGTTACCAAAATAAAACAGTGTCTTTCTGCCTGTGTCATTCTGTTTGGTTTCTTTGAGCGTTTGTTTCTTAAATACACAGCAAGTGTCACTCTCTCTCTCTCTCTCTCTCTCTCTCTCTGTCTGTCACACACACACACACACACACACACACACACACACACACACACACACACACACACACACACACACACACCAAAGCACACACACACACACACACACACTGTGAGGTTTGCAGTGCAAAATTTGAATTTTAGTGCATGGTGATTTGTCTCCCTCCAGTGGCCCACGGCAGGTATGATGAGGCTTAAATGATAGGTTATGGGGAAAAAGCCAGGAGAGGATGGGACAAAAGTGGAATAACTGAAAAAGTAAGAGGTGTAGAGGGCTGATGTTGGTGTCTAGGTGGGGGTTTTGGTGGGTGCCGGACGCTGTGGCGAAGAGGCCACGCCGATGGCTTCTTCGGTTCTGGAGATATGGCGAATCGGACCAAAAAGGATGGGACAAAAGGGTCCCAGTCGGAGAAAGGAAGGTGCAGAGGGCCTGGTTCCACTGGCATTGCGTTGCCCGTGTGCGGGCGCATCCGCAGGTGCCCAACATGGCATGGTTCAGAGTACCTTTGCAGGAGGCTTAGGGATAGGTTAGGGGGTAATAGCCAGAATTTGACGGAATAAAATGGAATAACTGGGAAAGTAAGTGTCGTAGAGGGATGAAAGTTGTGTCTACGGGGGGGTTTCGGGGTGCTCCGGACACCCTGGTGAAGACCCCATGTCGATAGCACCAACGGTTCTGGACTTGGTGTAAATGGGTCAAAATTTGACGGAATAAAAAGGTCAAAGTGGCAGATAGGAGTGTCCGATCGGGCCGATTCCACCACCACTGTACTCAGCAGGCCCTGCCGGGTCGTTAGACACGCAGCATGGCAGGGATCGGTGACATAACATGTAGCAGTTTCCCTTCACAGAAGCGTCTGCAGCAGGTGGGTGGAGGAGGAGGCAGCAGAACCAGGCCTTTGGAGCACTGTGTCATCTCCTGGTCCTGATGCTTTGAATCTCCCTCTCTGTCTGTCTGTCTGTCTGTCTGTCACACACACACACACACACACACAGAAGCTGGTC
>NC_140575.1:33765405-33767905 GCF_057381845.1 Rhamphochromis longiceps | reverse complement strand
CAGACAGACACACACACACACACACACACACACACTGTAAGGTCTGAAGTGCAAAATTTGAATTACATTCCTTTGTATCTCTCCCTCTCTCTCTCTCTCTCTCTCTCTCTCTCTCTCTGTCTCTCTCTCTCTCTCTCTCTCTCTGTCAACACACACACACACACACACACACACTGTAAGGTCTGAAGTGCAAAATTTGAATTACATTCCTTTGTATCTCTCCCTCTCTGTCTCTCTCTCTCTCTGTCTCTCTCTCTGTCAACACACACACACACACACACACACACACACACACACACACACACACACACACCAAAGCACACAGACAGAAGCTGGTCACAACTGCTGTGCAACTGGGATTGAACCAGGGGGGCTCCCTCTGCTGGCTCAATGCGGTACAAAGTGTCTGAAGGAGTTATACCGGCGAAAATAACATCTTTCAATTGCATGTTTGGTCCACAGGATGGCGCCTAGCTGGCAAGTCCTGTACATTGCATATTAAAAGTTGTTGCAAGTGCACTCACATGTATTTTTTGTGTAAAAGAGACACACACACACACACACACAAGCTGGTCAGCTGCTTTGCAACTCAATGCGGTACAAATCGACTTGTGTGCCTCTTTTTCTCTTTGGGTTTTCTGTGTGTTTTTTTAAATTTTTAAATCCACAGCAAGTGTCTCTCTCTCTCTCTCTCTGTCTGTCTCTCTGTCACACACACACACACACACACACACACGCACACACACACGCTCAATGGAGTATAAAATAAAGACCGGGGCAGTTCTCTCACTGGAGTCTCTTAGAGTGGAGGCTGCCCTTGCTAGCAAGAAGTTCTGTGTGTTTCTCTTCTCTGAGTCTTTACTGAAGAAGTGTTTTATAACATTTTCCTTAACAACTGACATGTGTTTTTTGTGTAAAAGAGAGAGAGACACACACACACACACACACACACACACACACACACACACACACACACACTCACACTCAGCGGCTCAGAGATGAGGGAAAAACAACAGAAATCAGGATAGATTTTAATGTCAGGAGATGCCCTGTGATGCTGGGGCCATTGTGTAAGATTGGAATGTGTACCAGTGGCTGGTGGGTGGTCCTTGAAGGTCCCGGGAGGAGGCGGCGAGGAGGCAGCGGGTGGCTGGGCTTGAGCTGTGGATCAGGGACGTCATTAATTCTGCCTGGTGCTGCGTGTGCCCTGTGCAGCTTGGATGTCTGCCGCTGACGCTCTGTGGTTCCTGTTCCTGTCATAAAAGGCCCTGTACAAGGGGAGAAGAAATGCATCATTGGTTACCAAAATAAAACAGTGTCTTTCTGCCTGTGTCATTCTGTTTGGTTTCTTTGAGCGTTTGTTTCTTAAATACACAGCAAGTGTCACTCTCTCTCTCTCTCTCTCTCTCTCTCTCTGTCTGTCACACACACACACACACACACACACACACACACACACACACACACACACACACACACACACACACACACCAAAGCACACACACACACACACACACACTGTGAGGTTTGCAGTGCAAAATTTGAATTTTAGTGCATGGTGATTTGTCTCCCTCCAGTGGCCCACGGCAGGTATGATGAGGCTTAAATGATAGGTTATGGGGAAAAAGCCAGGAGAGGATGGGACAAAAGTGGAATAACTGAAAAAGTAAGAGGTGTAGAGGGCTGATGTTGGTGTCTAGGTGGGGGTTTTGGTGGGTGCCGGACGCTGTGGCGAAGAGGCCACGCCGATGGCTTCTTCGGTTCTGGAGATATGGCGAATCGGACCAAAAAGGATGGGACAAAAGGGTCCCAGTCGGAGAAAGGAAGGTGCAGAGGGCCTGGTTCCACTGGCATTGCGTTGCCCGTGTGCGGGCGCATCCGCAGGTGCCCAACATGGCATGGTTCAGAGTACCTTTGCAGGAGGCTTAGGGATAGGTTAGGGGGTAATAGCCAGAATTTGACGGAATAAAATGGAATAACTGGGAAAGTAAGTGTCGTAGAGGGATGAAAGTTGTGTCTACGGGGGGGTTTCGGGGTGCTCCGGACACCCTGGTGAAGACCCCATGTCGATAGCACCAACGGTTCTGGACTTGGTGTAAATGGGTCAAAATTTGACGGAATAAAAAGGTCAAAGTGGCAGATAGGAGTGTCCGATCGGGCCGATTCCACCACCACTGTACTCAGCAGGCCCTGCCGGGTCGTTAGACACGCAGCATGGCAGGGATCGGTGACATAACATGTAGCAGTTTCCCTTCACAGAAGCGTCTGCAGCAGGTGGGTGGAGGAGGAGGCAGCAGAACCAGGCCTTTGGAGCACTGTGTCATCTCCTGGTCCTGATGCTTTGAATCTCCCTCTCTGTCTGTCTGTCTGTCTGTCTGTCACACACACACACACACACACACAGAAGCTGGTCAAGTGCTGTGCAACTGGGATTGCACCTGTCGTCCACAGGAGGGCGCCTAGCTGGGAAGTCCAGTACATTCCATATTAAAGTTGTTGC
>NC_140575.1:33737905-33740405 GCF_057381845.1 Rhamphochromis longiceps | reverse complement strand
TGTTCCTGTCATAAAAGGCCCTGTACAAGGGGAGAAGAAATGCATCATTGGTTACCAAAATAAAACAGTGTCTTTCTGCCTGTGTCATTCTGTTTGGTTTCTTTGAGCGTTTGTTTCTTAAATACACAGCAAGTGTCACTCTCTCTCTCTCTCTCTCTGTCTCTCTCTCTGTCTGTCTCACACACACACACACACACACACACACACACACACACACACACACACACACACACACACACACACACACACACCAAAGCACACACACACACACACACAGACACACACAGACACTGTGAGGTTTGCAGTGCAAAATTTGAATTTTAGTGCATGGTGATTTGTCTCCCTCCAGTGGCCCACGGCAGGTATGATGAGGCTTAAATGATAGGTTATGGGGAAAAAGCCAGGAGAGGATGGGACAAAAGTGGAATAACTGAAAAAGTAAGAGGTGTAGAGGGCTGATGTTGGTGTCTAGGTGGGGGTTTTGGTGGGTGCCGGACGCTGTGGCGAAGAGGCCACGCCGATGGCTTCTTCGGTTCTGGAGATATGGCGAATCGGACCAAAAAGGATGGGACAAAAGGGTCCCAGTCGGAGAAAGGAAGGTGCAGAGGGCCTGGTTCCACTGGCATTGCGTTGCCCGTGTGCGGGCGCATCCGCAGGTGCCCAACATGGCATGGTTCAGAGTACCTTTGCAGGAGGCTTAGGGATAGGTTAGGGGGTAATAGCCAGAATTTGACGGAATAAAATGGAATAACTGGGAAAGTAAGTGTCGTAGAGGGATGAAAGTTGTGTCTACGGGGGGGTTTCGGGGTGCTCCGGACACCCTGGTGAAGACCCCATGTCGATAGCACCAACGGTTCTGGACTTGGTGTAAATGGGTCAAAATTTGACGGAATAAAAAGGTCAAAGTGGCAGATAGGAGTGTCCGATCGGGCCGATTCCACCACCACTGTACTCAGCAGGCCCTGCCGGGTCGTTAGACACGCAGCATGGCAGGGATCGGTGACATAACATGTAGCAGTTTCCCTTCACAGAAGCGTCTGCAGCAGGTGGGTGGAGGAGGAGGCAGCAGAACCAGGCCTTTGGAGCACTGTGTCATCTCCTGGTCCTGATGCTTTGAATCTCCCTCTCTGTCTGTCTGTCTGTCTGTCTGTCACACACACACACACACACACACAGAAGCTGGTCAAGTGCTGTGCAACTGGGATTGCACCTGTCGTCCACAGGAGGGCGCCTAGCTGGGAAGTCCAGTACATTCCATATTAAAGTTGTTGCAAGTGCATTTTTTGTGTAAAAGACAGACAGACAGACACACACACACACACACACACACACACACACACACACACACACACTGTAAGGTCTGAAGTGCAAAATTTGAATTACATTCCTTTGTATCTCTCCCTCTCTCTCTCTCTCTCTCTCTCTCTCTCTGTCTCTCTCTCTCTCTCTCTGTCAACACACACACACACACACACACACACTGTAAGGTCTGAAGTGCAAAATTTGAATTACATTCCTTTGTATCTCTCCCTCTCTGTCTCTCTCTCTCTCTGTCTCTCTCTCTGTCAACACACACACACACACACACACACACACACACACACACACACACACACACACACACACACACACACACACACACACACACACACCAAAGCACACAGACAGAAGCTGGTCACAACTGCTGTGCAACTGGGATTGAACCAGGGGGGCTCCCTCTGCTGGCTCAATGCGGTACAAAGTGTCTGAAGGAGTTATACCGGCGAAAATAACATCTTTCAATTGCATGTTTGGTCCACAGGATGGCGCCTAGCTGGCAAGTCCTGTACATTGCATATTAAAAGTTGTTGCAAGTGCACTCACATGTATTTTTTGTGTAAAAGAGACACACACACACACACACACACACACACACACACACACACACACACACACACAAGCTGGTCAGCTGCTTTGCAACTCAATGCGGTACAAATCGACTTGTGTGCCTCTTTTTCTCTTTGGGTTTTCTGTGTGTTTTTTTAAATTTTTAAATCCACAGCAAGTGTCTCTCTCTCTCTCTCTCTGTCTGTCTCTCTGTCACACACACACACACACACACACACACACACACACACACACGCACACACACACGCTCAATGGAGTATAAAATAAAGACCGGGGCAGTTCTCTCACTGGAGTCTCTTAGAGTGGAGGCTGCCCTTGCTAGCAAGAAGTTCTGTGTGTTTCTCTTCTCTGAGTCTTTACTGAAGAAGTGTTTTATAACATTTTCCTTAACAACTGACATGTGTTTTTTGTGTAAAAGAGAGAGAGACACACACACACACACACACACACACACACACACACACACACACACACACACTCACACTCAGCGGCTCAGAGATGAGGGAAAAACAACAGAAATCAGGATAGATTTTAATGTCAGGAGATGCCCTGTGATGCTGGGGCCATTGTGTAAGATTGGAATGTGTACCAGTGGCTGGTGGGTGGTCCTTGA
>NC_140575.1:33730405-33732905 GCF_057381845.1 Rhamphochromis longiceps | reverse complement strand
ACACACACACACACACACACACACACCAAAGCACACAGACAGAAGCTGGTCACAACTGCTGTGCAACTGGGATTGAACCAGGGGGGCTCCCTCTGCTGGCTCAATGCGGTACAAAGTGTCTGAAGGAGTTATACCGGCGAAAATAACATCTTTCAATTGCATGTTTGGTCCACAGGATGGCGCCTAGCTGGCAAGTCCTGTACATTGCATATTAAAAGTTGTTGCAAGTGCACTCACATGTATTTTTTGTGTAAAAGAGACACACACACACACACACACACACACACACACACACACACACACAAGCTGGTCAGCTGCTTTGCAACTCAATGCGGTACAAATCGACTTGTGTGCCTCTTTTTCTCTTTGGGTTTTCTGTGTGTTTTTTTAAATTTTTAAATCCACAGCAAGTGTCTCTCTCTCTCTCTCTCTGTCTGTCTCTCTGTCACACACACACACACACACACACACACACACACACACACACGCACACACACACGCTCAATGGAGTATAAAATAAAGACCGGGGCAGTTCTCTCACTGGAGTCTCTTAGAGTGGAGGCTGCCCTTGCTAGCAAGAAGTTCTGTGTGTTTCTCTTCTCTGAGTCTTTACTGAAGAAGTGTTTTATAACATTTTCCTTAACAACTGACATGTGTTTTTTGTGTAAAAGAGAGAGAGACACACACACACACACACACACACACACACACACACACACACACACACACACACACACTCACACTCAGCGGCTCAGAGATGAGGGAAAAACAACAGAAATCAGGATAGATTTTAATGTCAGGAGATGCCCTGTGATGCTGGGGCCATTGTGTAAGATTGGAATGTGTACCAGTGGCTGGTGGGTGGTCCTTGAAGGTCCCGGGAGGAGGCGGCGAGGAGGCAGCGGGTGGCTGGGCTTGAGCTGTGGATCAGGGACGTCATTAATTCTGCCTGGTGCTGCGTGTGCCCTGTGCAGCTTGGATGTCTGCCGCTGACGCTCTGTGGTTCCTGTTCCTGTCATAAAAGGCCCTGTACAAGGGGAGAAGAAATGCATCATTGGTTACCAAAATAAAACAGTGTCTTTCTGCCTGTGTCATTCTGTTTGGTTTCTTTGAGCGTTTGTTTCTTAAATACACAGCAAGTGTCACTCTCTCTCTCTCTCTCTCTCTCTCTCTCTGTCTGTCACACACACACACACACACACACACACACACACACACACACACACACACACACCAAAGCACACACACACACACACACCAAAGCACACACACACACACACACACTGTGAGGTTTGCAGTGCAAAATTTGAATTTTAGTGCATGGTGATTTGTCTCCCTCCAGTGGCCCACGGCAGGTATGATGAGGCTTAAATGATAGGTTATGGGGAAAAAGCCAGGAGAGGATGGGACAAAAGTGGAATAACTGAAAAAGTAAGAGGTGTAGAGGGCTGATGTTGGTGTCTAGGTGGGGGTTTTGGTGGGTGCCGGACGCTGTGGCGAAGAGGCCACGCCGATGGCTTCTTCGGTTCTGGAGATATGGCGAATCGGACCAAAAAGGATGGGACAAAAGGGTCCCAGTCGGAGAAAGGAAGGTGCAGAGGGCCTGGTTCCACTGGCATTGCGTTGCCCGTGTGCGGGCGCATCCGCAGGTGCCCAACATGGCATGGTTCAGAGTACCTTTGCAGGAGGCTTAGGGATAGGTTAGGGGGTAATAGCCAGAATTTGACGGAATAAAATGGAATAACTGGGAAAGTAAGTGTCGTAGAGGGATGAAAGTTGTGTCTACGGGGGGGTTTCGGGGTGCTCCGGACACCCTGGTGAAGACCCCATGTCGATAGCACCAACGGTTCTGGACTTGGTGTAAATGGGTCAAAATTTGACGGAATAAAAAGGTCAAAGTGGCAGATAGGAGTGTCCGATCGGGCCGATTCCACCACCACTGTACTCAGCAGGCCCTGCCGGGTCGTTAGACACGCAGCATGGCAGGGATCGGTGACATAACATGTAGCAGTTTCCCTTCACAGAAGCGTCTGCAGCAGGTGGGTGGAGGAGGAGGCAGCAGAACCAGGCCTTTGGAGCACTGTGTCATCTCCTGGTCCTGATGCTTTGAATCTCCCTCTCTGTCTGTCTGTCTGTCTGTCTGTCACACACACACACACACACACACAGAAGCTGGTCAAGTGCTGTGCAACTGGGATTGCACCTGTCGTCCACAGGAGGGCGCCTAGCTGGGAAGTCCAGTACATTCCATATTAAAGTTGTTGCAAGTGCATTTTTTGTGTAAAAGACAGACAGAAAGACACACACACACACACACACACACACACACACACACACACACACTGTAAGGTCTGAAGTGCAAAATTTGAATTACATTCCTTTGTATCTCTCCCTCTCTGTCTCTCTCTCTCTCTGTCTCTCTCTCTGTCAACACACACACACACACACACACACACACACACACACACACACACACACACACACACACACACACACACAC
>NC_140575.1:33717905-33720405 GCF_057381845.1 Rhamphochromis longiceps | reverse complement strand
ACACACACACACACACACACACACACACACACACACACACACACACACCAAAGCACACACACACACACACACCAAAGCACACACACACACACACACACTGTGAGGTTTGCAGTGCAAAATTTGAATTTTAGTGCATGGTGATTTGTCTCCCTCCAGTGGCCCACGGCAGGTATGATGAGGCTTAAATGATAGGTTATGGGGAAAAAGCCAGGAGAGGATGGGACAAAAGTGGAATAACTGAAAAAGTAAGAGGTGTAGAGGGCTGATGTTGGTGTCTAGGTGGGGGTTTTGGTGGGTGCCGGACGCTGTGGCGAAGAGGCCACGCCGATGGCTTCTTCGGTTCTGGAGATATGGCGAATCGGACCAAAAAGGATGGGACAAAAGGGTCCCAGTCGGAGAAAGGAAGGTGCAGAGGGCCTGGTTCCACTGGCATTGCGTTGCCCGTGTGCGGGCGCATCCGCAGGTGCCCAACATGGCATGGTTCAGAGTACCTTTGCAGGAGGCTTAGGGATAGGTTAGGGGGTAATAGCCAGAATTTGACGGAATAAAATGGAATAACTGGGAAAGTAAGTGTCGTAGAGGGATGAAAGTTGTGTCTACGGGGGGGTTTCGGGGTGCTCCGGACACCCTGGTGAAGACCCCATGTCGATAGCACCAACGGTTCTGGACTTGGTGTAAATGGGTCAAAATTTGACGGAATAAAAAGGTCAAAGTGGCAGATAGGAGTGTCCGATCGGGACGATTCCACCACCACTGTACTCAGCAGGCCCTGCCGGGTCGTTAGACACGCAGCATGGCAGGGATCGGTGACATAACATGTAGCAGTTTCCCTTCACAGAAGCGTCTGCAGCAGGTGGGTGGAGGAGGAGGCAGCAGAACCAGGCCTTTGGAGCACTGTGTCATCTCCTGGTCCTGATGCTTTGAATCTCCCTCTCTGTCTGTCTGTCTGTCTGTCTGTCACACACACACACACACACACACACAGAAGCTGGTCAAGTGCTGTGCAACTGGGATTGCACCTGTCGTCCACAGGAGGGCGCCTAGCTGGGAAGTCCAGTACATTCCATATTAAAGTTGTTGCAAGTGCATTTTTTGTGTAAAAGACAGACAGAAAGACACACACACACACACACACACACACACACACACACACACACACACTGTAAGGTCTGAAGTGCAAAATTTGAATTACATTCCTTTGTATCTCTCCCTCTCTGTCTCTCTCTCTCTCTGTCTCTCTCTCTGTCAACACACACACACACACACACACACACACACACACACACACACACACACACACACACACACACACACACACACACACACACACACACCAAAGCACACAGACAGAAGCTGGTCACAACTGCTGTGCAACTGGGATTGAACCAGGGGGGCTCCCTCTGCTGGCTCAATGCGGTACAAAGTGTCTGAAGGAGTTATACCGGCGAAAATAACATCTTTCAATTGCATGTTTGGTCCACAGGAGGGCGCCTAGCTGGGAAGTCCAGTACATTCCATATTAAAGTTGTTGCAAGTGCATTTTTTGTGTAAAAGACAGACAGACACACACACACACACACACACACACACACACACACACACACACACACACACACACACACACTGTAAGGTCTGAAGTGCAAAATTTGAATTACATTCCTTTGTATCTCTCCCTCTCTCTCTCTCTCTCTCTCTCTCTCTGTCTCTCTCTCTCTCTCTCTCTCTCTGTCAACACACACACACACACACACACACACACACACACAGAAGCTGGTCAAGTGCTGTGCAACTGGGATTGCACCTGTCGTCCACAGGAGGGCGCCTAGCTGGGAAGTCCAGTACATTCCATATTAAAGTTGTTGCAAGTGCATTTTTTGTGTAAAAGACAGACACACACACACACACACACACACACACACACTGTAAGGTCTGAAGTGCAAAATTTGAATTACATTCCTTTGTATCTCTCCCTCTCTGTCTCTCTCTCTCTCTGTCTCTCTCTCGCTCTGTCAACACACACACACACACACACACACACACACACACACACACACACACACACACACACACACACACACACACCAAAGCACACAGACAGAAGCTGGTCACAACTGCTGTGCAACTGGGATTGAACCAGGGGGGCTCCCTCTGCTGGCTCAATGCGGTACAAAGTGTCTGAAGGAGTTATACCGGCGAAAATAACATCTTTCAATTGCATGTTTGGTCCACAGGATGGCGCCTAGCTGGCAAGTCCTGTACATTGCATATTAAAAGTTGTTGCAAGTGCACTCACATGTATTTTTTGTGTAAAAGAGACACACACACACACACACACACACACACACACACACACACACACACACACAAGCTGGTCAGCTGCTTTGCAACTCAATGCGGTACAAATCGACTTGTGTGCCTCTTTTTCTCTTTGGGTTTTCTGTGTGTTTTTTTAAATTTTTAAATCCACAGCAAGTGTCTCTCTCTCTCTCTCTCTGTCTGT
>NC_140575.1:33712905-33715405 GCF_057381845.1 Rhamphochromis longiceps | reverse complement strand
TTGCAACTCAATGCGGTACAAATCGACTTGTGTGCCTCTTTTTCTCTTTGGGTTTTCTGTGTGTTTTTTTAAATTTTTAAATCCACAGCAAGTGTCTCTCTCTCTCTCTCTCTGTCTGTCTCTCTGTCACACACACACACACACACACACACACACACACACACACACGCACACACACACGCTCAATGGAGTATAAAATAAAGACCGGGGCAGTTCTCTCACTGGAGTCTCTTAGAGTGGAGGCTGCCCTTGCTAGCAAGAAGTTCTGTGTGTTTCTCTTCTCTGAGTCTTTACTGAAGAAGTGTTTTATAACATTTTCCTTAACAACTGACATGTGTTTTTTGTGTAAAAGAGAGAGAGACACACACACACACACACACACACACACACACACACACACACACACACACACACACACTCACACTCAGCGGCTCAGAGATGAGGGAAAAACAACAGAAATCAGGATAGATTTTAATGTCAGGAGATGCCCTGTGATGCTGGGGCCATTGTGTAAGATTGGAATGTGTACCAGTGGCTGGTGGGTGGTCCTTGAAGGTCCCGGGAGGAGGCGGCGAGGAGGCAGCGGGTGGCTGGGCTTGAGCTGTGGATCAGGGACGTCATTAATTCTGCCTGGTGCTGCGTGTGCCCTGTGCAGCTTGGATGTCTGCCGCTGACGCTCTGTGGTTCCTGTTCCTGTCATAAAAGGCCCTGTACAAGGGGAGAAGAAATGCATCATTGGTTACCAAAATAAAACAGTGTCTTTCTGCCTGTGTCATTCTGTTTGGTTTCTTTGAGCGTTTGTTTCTTAAATACACAGCAAGTGTCACTCTCTCTCTCTCTCTCTCTCTCTCTCTCTGTCTGTCACACACACACACACACACACACACACACACACACACACACACACACACACACCAAAGCACACACACACACACACACCAAAGCACACACACACACACACACACTGTGAGGTTTGCAGTGCAAAATTTGAATTTTAGTGCATGGTGATTTGTCTCCCTCCAGTGGCCCACGGCAGGTATGATGAGGCTTAAATGATAGGTTATGGGGAAAAAGCCAGGAGAGGATGGGACAAAAGTGGAATAACTGAAAAAGTAAGAGGTGTAGAGGGCTGATGTTGGTGTCTAGGTGGGGGTTTTGGTGGGTGCCGGACGCTGTGGCGAAGAGGCCACGCCGATGGCTTCTTCGGTTCTGGAGATATGGCGAATCGGACCAAAAAGGATGGGACAAAAGGGTCCCAGTCGGAGAAAGGAAGGTGCAGAGGGCCTGGTTCCACTGGCATTGCGTTGCCCGTGTGCGGGCGCATCCGCAGGTGCCCAACATGGCATGGTTCAGAGTACCTTTGCAGGAGGCTTAGGGATAGGTTAGGGGGTAATAGCCAGAATTTGACGGAATAAAATGGAATAACTGGGAAAGTAAGTGTCGTAGAGGGATGAAAGTTGTGTCTACGGGGGGGTTTCGGGGTGCTCCGGACACCCTGGTGAAGACCCCATGTCGATAGCACCAACGGTTCTGGACTTGGTGTAAATGGGTCAAAATTTGACGGAATAAAAAGGTCAAAGTGGCAGATAGGAGTGTCCGATCGGGCCGATTCCACCACCACTGTACTCAGCAGGCCCTGCCGGGTCGTTAGACACGCAGCATGGCAGGGATCGGTGACATAACATGTAGCAGTTTCCCTTCACAGAAGCGTCTGCAGCAGGTGGGTGGAGGAGGAGGCAGCAGAACCAGGCCTTTGGAGCACTGTGTCATCTCCTGGTCCTGATGCTTTGAATCTCCCTCTCTGTCTGTCTGTCTGTCTGTCTGTCACACACACACACACACACACACAGAAGCTGGTCAAGTGCTGTGCAACTGGGATTGCACCTGTCGTCCACAGGAGGGCGCCTAGCTGGGAAGTCCAGTACATTCCATATTAAAGTTGTTGCAAGTGCATTTTTTGTGTAAAAGACAGACAGAAAGACACACACACACACACACACACACACACACACACACACACACACTGTAAGGTCTGAAGTGCAAAATTTGAATTACATTCCTTTGTATCTCTCCCTCTCTGTCTCTCTCTCTCTCTGTCTCTCTCTCTGTCAACACACACACACACACACACACACACACACACACACACACACACACACACACACACACACACACACACACCAAAGCACACAGACAGAAGCTGGTCACAACTGCTGTGCAACTGGGATTGAACCAGGGGGGCTCCCTCTGCTGGCTCAATGCGGTACAAAGTGTCTGAAGGAGTTATACCGGCGAAAATAACATCTTTCAATTGCATGTTTGGTCCACAGGAGGGCGCCTAGCTGGGAAGTCCAGTACATTCCATATTAAAGTTGTTGCAAGTGCATTTTTTGTGTAAAAGACAGACAGACACACACACACACACACACACACACACACACACACACACACACACACACTGTGAGGTTTGCAGTGCAAAATTTGAATTTTAGTGCATGGT
>NC_140575.1:33690405-33692905 GCF_057381845.1 Rhamphochromis longiceps | reverse complement strand
CCTGGTTCCACTGGCATTGCGTTGCCCGTGTGCGGGCGCATCCGCAGGTGCCCAACATGGCATGGTTCAGAGTACCTTTGCAGGAGGCTTAGGGATAGGGTTAGGTTAGGGGGTAATAGCCAGAATTTGACGGAATAAAATGGAATAACTGGGAAAGTAAGTGTCGTAGAGGGATGAAAGTTGTGTCTACGGGGGGGTTTCGGGGTGCTCCGGACACCCTGGTGAAGACCCCATGTCGATAGCACCAACGGTTCTGGACTTGGTGTAAATGGGTCAAAATTTGACGGAATAAAAAGGTCAAAGTGGCAGATAGGAGTGTCCGATCGGGACGATTCCACCACCACTGTACTCAGCAGGCCCTGCCGGGTCGTTAGACACGCAGCATGGCAGGGATCGGTGACATAACATGTAGCAGTTTCCCTTCACAGAAGCGTCTGCAGCAGGTGGGTGGAGGAGGAGGCAGCAGAACCAGGCCTTTGGAGCACTGTGTCATCTCCTGGTCCTGATGCTTTGAATCTCCCTCTCTGTCTGTCTGTCTGTCTGTCTGTCTGTCACACACACACACACACACACACACAGAAGCTGGTCAAGTGCTGTGCAACTGGGATTGCACCTGTCGTCCACAGGAGGGCGCCTAGCTGGGAAGTCCAGTACATTCCATATTAAAGTTGTTGCAAGTGCATTTTTTGTGTAAAAGACAGACAGACAGACACACACACACACACACACACACACACTGTAAGGTCTGAAGTGCAAAATTTGAATTACATTCCTTTGTATCTCTCCCTCTCTCTCTCTCTCTCTCTCTCTCTCTCTCTCTGTCTCTCTCTCTCTCTCTCTCTCTCTGTCAACACACACACACACACACACACACACTGTAAGGTCTGAAGTGCAAAATTTGAATTACATTCCTTTGTATCTCTCCCTCTCTGTCTCTCTCTCTCTCTGTCTCTCTCTCTGTCAACACACACACACACACACACACACACACACACACACACACACACACACACACACACACACACACCAAAGCACACAGACAGAAGCTGGTCACAACTGCTGTGCAACTGGGATTGAACCAGGGGGGCTCCCTCTGCTGGCTCAATGCGGTACAAAGTGTCTGAAGGAGTTATACCGGCGAAAATAACATCTTTCAATTGCATGTTTGGTCCACAGGATGGCGCCTAGCTGGCAAGTCCTGTACATTGCATATTAAAAGTTGTTGCAAGTGCACTCACATGTATTTTTTGTGTAAAAGAGACACACACACACACACACACAAGCTGGTCAGCTGCTTTGCAACTCAATGCGGTACAAATCGACTTGTGTGCCTCTTTTTCTCTTTGGGTTTTCTGTGTGTTTTTTTAAATTTTTAAATCCACAGCAAGTGTCTCTCTCTCTCTCTCTCTGTCTGTCTCTCTGTCACACACACACACACACACACACACACGCACACACACACGCTCAATGGAGTATAAAATAAAGACCGGGGCAGTTCTCTCACTGGAGTCTCTTAGAGTGGAGGCTGCCCTTGCTAGCAAGAAGTTCTGTGTGTTTCTCTTCTCTGAGTCTTTACTGAAGAAGTGTTTTATAACATTTTCCTTAACAACTGACATGTGTTTTTTGTGTAAAAGAGAGAGAGACACACACACACACACACACACACACACACACACACACACACACACACACTCACACTCAGCGGCTCAGAGATGAGGGAAAAACAACAGAAATCAGGATAGATTTTAATGTCAGGAGATGCCCTGTGATGCTGGGGCCATTGTGTAAGATTGGAATGTGTACCAGTGGCTGGTGGGTGGTCCTTGAAGGTCCCGGGAGGAGGCGGCGAGGAGGCAGCGGGTGGCTGGGCTTGAGCTGTGGATCAGGGACGTCATTAATTCTGCCTGGTGCTGCGTGTGCCCTGTGCAGCTTGGATGTCTGCCGCTGACGCTCTGTGGTTCCTGTTCCTGTCATAAAAGGCCCTGTACAAGGGGAGAAGAAATGCATCATTGGTTACCAAAATAAAACAGTGTCTTTCTGCCTGTGTCATTCTGTTTGGTTTCTTTGAGCGTTTGTTTCTTAAATACACAGCAAGTGTCACTCTCTCTCTCTCTCTCTCTCTCTCTCTCTGTCTGTCACACACACACACACACACACACACACACACACACACACACACACACACACACACACACACACACACACACCAAAGCACACACACACACACACACACACTGTGAGGTTTGCAGTGCAAAATTTGAATTTTAGTGCATGGTGATTTGTCTCCCTCCAGTGGCCCACGGCAGGTATGATGAGGCTTAAATGATAGGTTATGGGGAAAAAGCCAGGAGAGGATGGGACAAAAGTGGAATAACTGAAAAAGTAAGAGGTGTAGAGGGCTGATGTTGGTGTCTAGGTGGGGGTTTTGGTGGGTGCCGGACGCTGTGGCGAAGAGGCCACGCCGATGGCTTCTTCGGTTCTGGAGATATGGCGAATCGGA
>NC_140575.1:33677905-33680405 GCF_057381845.1 Rhamphochromis longiceps | reverse complement strand
TGCAAAATTTGAATTACATTCCTTTGTATCTCTCCCTCTCTCTCTCTCTCTCTCTCTCTCTCTCTGTCTCTCTCTCTCTCTCTCTGTCAACACACACACACACACACACACACACTGTAAGGTCTGAAGTGCAAAATTTGAATTACATTCCTTTGTATCTCTCCCTCTCTGTCTCTCTCTCTCTCTGTCTCTCTCTCTGTCAACACACACACACACACACACACACACACACACACACACACACACACACACACACACACACACACACACACACACACACACACACACACACACACCAAAGCACACAGACAGAAGCTGGTCACAACTGCTGTGCAACTGGGATTGAACCAGGGGGGCTCCCTCTGCTGGCTCAATGCGGTACAAAGTGTCTGAAGGAGTTATACCGGCGAAAATAACATCTTTCAATTGCATGTTTGGTCCACAGGATGGCGCCTAGCTGGCAAGTCCTGTACATTGCATATTAAAAGTTGTTGCAAGTGCACTCACATGTATTTTTTGTGTAAAAGAGACACACACACACACACACACACACACACACACACACACACACACAAGCTGGTCAGCTGCTTTGCAACTCAATGCGGTACAAATCGACTTGTGTGCCTCTTTTTCTCTTTGGGTTTTCTGTGTGTTTTTTTAAATTTTTAAATCCACAGCAAGTGTCTCTCTCTCTCTCTCTCTGTCTGTCTCTCTGTCACACACACACACACACACACACACACACACACACACACACGCACACACACACGCTCAATGGAGTATAAAATAAAGACCGGGGCAGTTCTCTCACTGGAGTCTCTTAGAGTGGAGGCTGCCCTTGCTAGCAAGAAGTTCTGTGTGTTTCTCTTCTCTGAGTCTTTACTGAAGAAGTGTTTTATAACATTTTCCTTAACAACTGACATGTGTTTTTTGTGTAAAAGAGAGAGAGACACACACACACACACACACACACACACACACACACTCACACTCAGCGGCTCAGAGATGAGGGAAAAACAACAGAAATCAGGATAGATTTTAATGTCAGGAGATGCCCTGTGATGCTGGGGCCATTGTGTAAGATTGGAATGTGTACCAGTGGCTGGTGGGTGGTCCTTGAAGGTCCCGGGAGGAGGCGGCGAGGAGGCAGCGGGTGGCTGGGCTTGAGCTGTGGATCAGGGACGTCATTAATTCTGCCTGGTGCTGCGTGTGCCCTGTGCAGCTTGGATGTCTGCCGCTGACGCTCTGTGGTTCCTGTTCCTGTCATAAAAGGCCCTGTACAAGGGGAGAAGAAATGCATCATTGGTTACCAAAATAAAACAGTGTCTTTCTGCCTGTGTCATTCTGTTTGGTTTCTTTGAGCGTTTGTTTCTTAAATACACAGCAAGTGTCACTCTCTCTCTCTCTCTCTCTCTCTCTCTCTGTCTGTCACACACACACACACACACACACACACACACACACACACACACACACACACACCAAAGCACACACACACACACACACCAAAGCACACACACACACACACACACTGTGAGGTTTGCAGTGCAAAATTTGAATTTTAGTGCATGGTGATTTGTCTCCCTCCAGTGGCCCACGGCAGGTATGATGAGGCTTAAATGATAGGTTATGGGGAAAAAGCCAGGAGAGGATGGGACAAAAGTGGAATAACTGAAAAAGTAAGAGGTGTAGAGGGCTGATGTTGGTGTCTAGGTGGGGGTTTTGGTGGGTGCCGGACGCTGTGGCGAAGAGGCCACGCCGATGGCTTCTTCGGTTCTGGAGATATGGCGAATCGGACCAAAAAGGATGGGACAAAAGGGTCCCAGTCGGAGAAAGGAAGGTGCAGAGGGCCTGGTTCCACTGGCATTGCGTTGCCCGTGTGCGGGCGCATCCGCAGGTGCCCAACATGGCATGGTTCAGAGTACCTTTGCAGGAGGCTTAGGGATAGGTTAGGGGGTAATAGCCAGAATTTGACGGAATAAAATGGAATAACTGGGAAAGTAAGTGTCGTAGAGGGATGAAAGTTGTGTCTACGGGGGGGTTTCGGGGTGCTCCGGACACCCTGGTGAAGACCCCATGTCGATAGCACCAACGGTTCTGGACTTGGTGTAAATGGGTCAAAATTTGACGGAATAAAAAGGTCAAAGTGGCAGATAGGAGTGTCCGATCGGGACGATTCCACCACCACTGTACTCAGCAGGCCCTGCCGGGTCGTTAGACACGCAGCATGGCAGGGATCGGTGACATAACATGTAGCAGTTTCCCTTCACAGAAGCGTCTGCAGCAGGTGGGTGGAGGAGGAGGCAGCAGAACCAGGCCTTTGGAGCACTGTGTCATCTCCTGGTCCTGATGCTTTGAATCTCCCTCTCTGTCTGTCTGTCTGTCTGTCTGTCACACACACACACACACACACACAGAAGCTGGTCAAGTGCTGTGCAACTGGGATTGCACCTGTCGTCCACAGGAGGGCGCCTAGCTGGGAAGTCCAGTACATTCCATA
>NC_140575.1:33655405-33657905 GCF_057381845.1 Rhamphochromis longiceps | reverse complement strand
AAAAGACAGACAGACAGACACACACACACACACACACACACACACTGTAAGGTCTGAAGTGCAAAATTTGAATTACATTCCTTTGTATCTCTCCCTCTCTCTCTCTCTCTCTCTCTCTCTCTCTCTCTGTCTCTCTCTCTCTCTCTCTCTCTCTGTCAACACACACACACACACACACACACACTGTAAGGTCTGAAGTGCAAAATTTGAATTACATTCCTTTGTATCTCTCCCTCTCTGTCTCTCTCTCTCTCTGTCTCTCTCTCTGTCAACACACACACACACACACACACACACACACACACACACACACACACACACACACACACACACCAAAGCACACAGACAGAAGCTGGTCACAACTGCTGTGCAACTGGGATTGAACCAGGGGGGCTCCCTCTGCTGGCTCAATGCGGTACAAAGTGTCTGAAGGAGTTATACCGGCGAAAATAACATCTTTCAATTGCATGTTTGGTCCACAGGATGGCGCCTAGCTGGCAAGTCCTGTACATTGCATATTAAAAGTTGTTGCAAGTGCACTCACATGTATTTTTTGTGTAAAAGAGACACACACACACACACACACAAGCTGGTCAGCTGCTTTGCAACTCAATGCGGTACAAATCGACTTGTGTGCCTCTTTTTCTCTTTGGGTTTTCTGTGTGTTTTTTTAAATTTTTAAATCCACAGCAAGTGTCTCTCTCTCTCTCTCTCTGTCTGTCTCTCTGTCACACACACACACACACACACACACACGCACACACACACGCTCAATGGAGTATAAAATAAAGACCGGGGCAGTTCTCTCACTGGAGTCTCTTAGAGTGGAGGCTGCCCTTGCTAGCAAGAAGTTCTGTGTGTTTCTCTTCTCTGAGTCTTTACTGAAGAAGTGTTTTATAACATTTTCCTTAACAACTGACATGTGTTTTTTGTGTAAAAGAGAGAGAGACACACACACACACACACACACACACACACACACACACACACACACACACTCACACTCAGCGGCTCAGAGATGAGGGAAAAACAACAGAAATCAGGATAGATTTTAATGTCAGGAGATGCCCTGTGATGCTGGGGCCATTGTGTAAGATTGGAATGTGTACCAGTGGCTGGTGGGTGGTCCTTGAAGGTCCCGGGAGGAGGCGGCGAGGAGGCAGCGGGTGGCTGGGCTTGAGCTGTGGATCAGGGACGTCATTAATTCTGCCTGGTGCTGCGTGTGCCCTGTGCAGCTTGGATGTCTGCCGCTGACGCTCTGTGGTTCCTGTTCCTGTCATAAAAGGCCCTGTACAAGGGGAGAAGAAATGCATCATTGGTTACCAAAATAAAACAGTGTCTTTCTGCCTGTGTCATTCTGTTTGGTTTCTTTGAGCGTTTGTTTCTTAAATACACAGCAAGTGTCACTCTCTCTCTCTCTCTCTCTCTCTCTCTCTGTCTGTCACACACACACACACACACACACACACACACACACACACACACACACACACACACACACACACACACACACCAAAGCACACACACACACACACACACACTGTGAGGTTTGCAGTGCAAAATTTGAATTTTAGTGCATGGTGATTTGTCTCCCTCCAGTGGCCCACGGCAGGTATGATGAGGCTTAAATGATAGGTTATGGGGAAAAAGCCAGGAGAGGATGGGACAAAAGTGGAATAACTGAAAAAGTAAGAGGTGTAGAGGGCTGATGTTGGTGTCTAGGTGGGGGTTTTGGTGGGTGCCGGACGCTGTGGCGAAGAGGCCACGCCGATGGCTTCTTCGGTTCTGGAGATATGGCGAATCGGACCAAAAAGGATGGGACAAAAGGGTCCCAGTCGGAGAAAGGAAGGTGCAGAGGGCCTGGTTCCACTGGCATTGCGTTGCCCGTGTGCGGGCGCATCCGCAGGTGCCCAACATGGCATGGTTCAGAGTACCTTTGCAGGAGGCTTAGGGATAGGTTAGGGGGTAATAGCCAGAATTTGACGGAATAAAATGGAATAACTGGGAAAGTAAGTGTCGTAGAGGGATGAAAGTTGTGTCTACGGGGGGGTTTCGGGGTGCTCCGGACACCCTGGTGAAGACCCCATGTCGATAGCACCAACGGTTCTGGACTTGGTGTAAATGGGTCAAAATTTGACGGAATAAAAAGGTCAAAGTGGCAGATAGGAGTGTCCGATCGGGCCGATTCCACCACCACTGTACTCAGCAGGCCCTGCCGGGTCGTTAGACACGCAGCATGGCAGGGATCGGTGACATAACATGTAGCAGTTTCCCTTCACAGAAGCGTCTGCAGCAGGTGGGTGGAGGAGGAGGCAGCAGAACCAGGCCTTTGGAGCACTGTGTCATCTCCTGGTCCTGATGCTTTGAATCTCCCTCTCTGTCTGTCTGTCTGTCTGTCTGTCACACACACACACACACACACACAGAAGCTGGTCAAGTGCTGTGCAACTGGGATTGCACCTGTCGTCCACAGGAGGGCGCCTAGCTGGGAAGTCCAGTA
>NC_140575.1:33650405-33652905 GCF_057381845.1 Rhamphochromis longiceps | reverse complement strand
TGTAGAGGGCTGATGTTGGTGTCTAGGTGGGGGTTTTGGTGGGTGCCGGACGCTGTGGCGAAGAGGCCACGCCGATGGCTTCTTCGGTTCTGGAGATATGGCGAATCGGACCAAAAAGGATGGGACAAAAGGGTCCCAGTCGGAGAAAGGAAGGTGCAGAGGGCCTGGTTCCACTGGCATTGCGTTGCCCGTGTGCGGGCGCATCCGCAGGTGCCCAACATGGCATGGTTCAGAGTACCTTTGCAGGAGGCTTAGGGATAGGTTAGGGGGTAATAGCCAGAATTTGACGGAATAAAATGGAATAACTGGGAAAGTAAGTGTCGTAGAGGGATGAAAGTTGTGTCTACGGGGGGGTTTCGGGGTGCTCCGGACACCCTGGTGAAGACCCCATGTCGATAGCACCAACGGTTCTGGACTTGGTGTAAATGGGTCAAAATTTGACGGAATAAAAAGGTCAAAGTGGCAGATAGGAGTGTCCGATCGGGCCGATTCCACCACCACTGTACTCAGCAGGCCCTGCCGGGTCGTTAGACACGCAGCATGGCAGGGATCGGTGACATAACATGTAGCAGTTTCCCTTCACAGAAGCGTCTGCAGCAGGTGGGTGGAGGAGGAGGCAGCAGAACCAGGCCTTTGGAGCACTGTGTCATCTCCTGGTCCTGATGCTTTGAATCTCCCTCTCTGTCTGTCTGTCTGTCTGTCTGTCACACACACACACACACACACACAGAAGCTGGTCAAGTGCTGTGCAACTGGGATTGCACCTGTCGTCCACAGGAGGGCGCCTAGCTGGGAAGTCCAGTACATTCCATATTAAAGTTGTTGCAAGTGCATTTTTTGTGTAAAAGACAGACAGACAGACACACACACACACACACACACACACACACACACACACACACACACTGTAAGGTCTGAAGTGCAAAATTTGAATTACATTCCTTTGTATCTCTCCCTCTCTCTCTCTCTCTCTCTCTCTCTCTCTGTCTCTCTCTCTCTCTCTCTGTCAACACACACACACACACACACACACACTGTAAGGTCTGAAGTGCAAAATTTGAATTACATTCCTTTGTATCTCTCCCTCTCTGTCTCTCTCTCTCTCTGTCTCTCTCTCTGTCAACACACACACACACACACACACACACACACACACACACACACACACACACACACACACACACACACACACACACACACACACACCAAAGCACACAGACAGAAGCTGGTCACAACTGCTGTGCAACTGGGATTGAACCAGGGGGGCTCCCTCTGCTGGCTCAATGCGGTACAAAGTGTCTGAAGGAGTTATACCGGCGAAAATAACATCTTTCAATTGCATGTTTGGTCCACAGGATGGCGCCTAGCTGGCAAGTCCTGTACATTGCATATTAAAAGTTGTTGCAAGTGCACTCACATGTATTTTTTGTGTAAAAGAGACACACACACACACACACACACACACACACACACACACACACACACACACACAAGCTGGTCAGCTGCTTTGCAACTCAATGCGGTACAAATCGACTTGTGTGCCTCTTTTTCTCTTTGGGTTTTCTGTGTGTTTTTTTAAATTTTTAAATCCACAGCAAGTGTCTCTCTCTCTCTCTCTCTGTCTGTCTCTCTGTCACACACACACACACACACACACACACACACACACACACACGCACACACACACGCTCAATGGAGTATAAAATAAAGACCGGGGCAGTTCTCTCACTGGAGTCTCTTAGAGTGGAGGCTGCCCTTGCTAGCAAGAAGTTCTGTGTGTTTCTCTTCTCTGAGTCTTTACTGAAGAAGTGTTTTATAACATTTTCCTTAACAACTGACATGTGTTTTTTGTGTAAAAGAGAGAGAGACACACACACACACACACACACACACACACACACACACACACACACACACACTCACACTCAGCGGCTCAGAGATGAGGGAAAAACAACAGAAATCAGGATAGATTTTAATGTCAGGAGATGCCCTGTGATGCTGGGGCCATTGTGTAAGATTGGAATGTGTACCAGTGGCTGGTGGGTGGTCCTTGAAGGTCCCGGGAGGAGGCGGCGAGGAGGCAGCGGGTGGCTGGGCTTGAGCTGTGGATCAGGGACGTCATTAATTCTGCCTGGTGCTGCGTGTGCCCTGTGCAGCTTGGATGTCTGCCGCTGACGCTCTGTGGTTCCTGTTCCTGTCATAAAAGGCCCTGTACAAGGGGAGAAGAAATGCATCATTGGTTACCAAAATAAAACAGTGTCTTTCTGCCTGTGTCATTCTGTTTGGTTTCTTTGAGCGTTTGTTTCTTAAATACACAGCAAGTGTCACTCTCTCTCTCTCTCTCTCTCTCTCTCTCTGTCTGTCACACACACACACACACACACACACACACACACACACACACACACACACACACACACCAAAGCACACACACACACACACACCAAAGCACACACACACACACACACACTGTGAGGTTTGCAGTGCAAAATTTGAATTT
>NC_140575.1:33617905-33620405 GCF_057381845.1 Rhamphochromis longiceps | reverse complement strand
TTGAATTACATTCCTTTGTATCTCTCCCTCTCTCTCTCTCTCTCTCTCTCTCTCTCTGTCTCTCTCTCTCTCTCTCTGTCAACACACACACACACACACACACACACTGTAAGGTCTGAAGTGCAAAATTTGAATTACATTCCTTTGTATCTCTCCCTCTCTGTCTCTCTCTCTCTCTGTCTCTCTCTCTGTCAACACACACACACACACACACACACACACACACACACACACACACACACACACACACACACACACACACACACACACACACACACACACACCAAAGCACACAGACAGAAGCTGGTCACAACTGCTGTGCAACTGGGATTGAACCAGGGGGGCTCCCTCTGCTGGCTCAATGCGGTACAAAGTGTCTGAAGGAGTTATACCGGCGAAAATAACATCTTTCAATTGCATGTTTGGTCCACAGGATGGCGCCTAGCTGGCAAGTCCTGTACATTGCATATTAAAAGTTGTTGCAAGTGCACTCACATGTATTTTTTGTGTAAAAGAGACACACACACACACACACACACACACACACACACACACACACACAAGCTGGTCAGCTGCTTTGCAACTCAATGCGGTACAAATCGACTTGTGTGCCTCTTTTTCTCTTTGGGTTTTCTGTGTGTTTTTTTAAATTTTTAAATCCACAGCAAGTGTCTCTCTCTCTCTCTCTCTGTCTGTCTCTCTGTCACACACACACACACACACACACACACACACACACACACGCACACACACACGCTCAATGGAGTATAAAATAAAGACCGGGGCAGTTCTCTCACTGGAGTCTCTTAGAGTGGAGGCTGCCCTTGCTAGCAAGAAGTTCTGTGTGTTTCTCTTCTCTGAGTCTTTACTGAAGAAGTGTTTTATAACATTTTCCTTAACAACTGACATGTGTTTTTTGTGTAAAAGAGAGAGAGACACACACACACACACACACACACACACACACACACACACACACACACACACACACACTCACACTCAGTGGCTCAGAGATGAGGGAAAAACAACAGAAATCAGGATAGATTTTAATGTCAGGAGATGCCCTGTGATGCTGGGGCCATTGTGTAAGATTGGAATGTGTACCAGTGGCTGGTGGGTGGTCCTTGAAGGTCCCGGGAGGAGGCGGCGAGGAGGCAGCGGGTGGCTGGGCTTGAGCTGTGGATCAGGGACGTCATTAATTCTGCCTGGTGCTGCGTGTGCCCTGTGCAGCTTGGATGTCTGCCGCTGACGCTCTGTGGTTCCTGTTCCTGTCATAAAAGGCCCTGTACAAGGGGAGAAGAAATGCATCATTGGTTACCAAAATAAAACAGTGTCTTTCTGCCTGTGTCATTCTGTTTGGTTTCTTTGAGCGTTTGTTTCTTAAATACACAGCAAGTGTCACTCTCTCTCTCTCTCTCTCTCTCTCTCTCTGTCTGTCACACACACACACACACACACACACACACACACACACACACACACACACCAAAGCACACACACACACACACACCAAAGCACACACACACACACACACACTGTGAGGTTTGCAGTGCAAAATTTGAATTTTAGTGCATGGTGATTTGTCTCCCTCCAGTGGCCCACGGCAGGTATGATGAGGCTTAAATGATAGGTTATGGGGAAAAAGCCAGGAGAGGATGGGACAAAAGTGGAATAACTGAAAAAGTAAGAGGTGTAGAGGGCTGATGTTGGTGTCTAGGTGGGGGTTTTGGTGGGTGCCGGACGCTGTGGCGAAGAGGCCACGCCGATGGCTTCTTCGGTTCTGGAGATATGGCGAATCGGACCAAAAAGGATGGGACAAAAGGGTCCCAGTCGGAGAAAGGAAGGTGCAGAGGGCCTGGTTCCACTGGCATTGCGTTGCCCGTGTGCGGGCGCATCCGCAGGTGCCCAACATGGCATGGTTCAGAGTACCTTTGCAGGAGGCTTAGGGATAGGTTAGGGGGTAATAGCCAGAATTTGACGGAATAAAATGGAATAACTGGGAAAGTAAGTGTCGTAGAGGGATGAAAGTTGTGTCTACGGGGGGGTTTCGGGGTGCTCCGGACACCCTGGTGAAGACCCCATGTCGATAGCACCAACGGTTCTGGACTTGGTGTAAATGGGTCAAAATTTGACGGAATAAAAAGGTCAAAGTGGCAGATAGGAGTGTCCGATCGGGACGATTCCACCACCACTGTACTCAGCAGGCCCTGCCGGGTCGTTAGACACGCAGCATGGCAGGGATCGGTGACATAACATGTAGCAGTTTCCCTTCACAGAAGCGTCTGCAGCAGGTGGGTGGAGGAGGAGGCAGCAGAACCAGGCCTTTGGAGCACTGTGTCATCTCCTGGTCCTGATGCTTTGAATCTCCCTCTCTGTCTGTCTGTCTGTCTGTCTGTCACACACACACACACACACACACAGAAGCTGGTCAAGTGCTGTGCAACTGGGATTGCACCTGTCGTCCACAGGAGGGCGCCTAGCTGGGAAGTCCAGTACATTC
>NC_140575.1:33612905-33615405 GCF_057381845.1 Rhamphochromis longiceps | reverse complement strand
GGCCACGCCGATGGCTTCTTCGGTTCTGGAGATATGGCGAATCGGACCAAAAAGGATGGGACAAAAGGGTCCCAGTCGGAGAAAGGAAGGTGCAGAGGGCCTGGTTCCACTGGCATTGCGTTGCCCGTGTGCGGGCGCATCCGCAGGTGCCCAACATGGCATGGTTCAGAGTACCTTTGCAGGAGGCTTAGGGATAGGTTAGGGGGTAATAGCCAGAATTTGACGGAATAAAATGGAATAACTGGGAAAGTAAGTGTCGTAGAGGGATGAAAGTTGTGTCTACGGGGGGGTTTCGGGGTGCTCCGGACACCCTGGTGAAGACCCCATGTCGATAGCACCAACGGTTCTGGACTTGGTGTAAATGGGTCAAAATTTGACGGAATAAAAAGGTCAAAGTGGCAGATAGGAGTGTCCGATCGGGCCGATTCCACCACCACTGTACTCAGCAGGCCCTGCCGGGTCGTTAGACACGCAGCATGGCAGGGATCGGTGACATAACATGTAGCAGTTTCCCTTCACAGAAGCGTCTGCAGCAGGTGGGTGGAGGAGGAGGCAGCAGAACCAGGCCTTTGGAGCACTGTGTCATCTCCTGGTCCTGATGCTTTGAATCTCCCTCTCTGTCTGTCTGTCTGTCTGTCTGTCACACACACACACACACACACACACAGAAGCTGGTCAAGTGCTGTGCAACTGGGATTGCACCTGTCGTCCACAGGAGGGCGCCTAGCTGGGAAGTCCAGTACATTCCATATTAAAGTTGTTGCAAGTGCATTTTTTGTGTAAAAGACAGACAGACAGACACACACACACACACACACACACACACACACACACACACACACACTGTAAGGTCTGAAGTGCAAAATTTGAATTACATTCCTTTGTATCTCTCCCTCTCTCTCTCTCTCTCTCTCTCTCTCTCTGTCTCTCTCTCTCTCTCTCTGTCAACACACACACACACACACACACACACTGTAAGGTCTGAAGTGCAAAATTTGAATTACATTCCTTTGTATCTCTCCCTCTCTGTCTCTCTCTCTCTCTGTCTCTCTCTCTGTCAACACACACACACACACACACACACACACACACACACACACACACACACACACACACACACACACACACACACACACACCAAAGCACACAGACAGAAGCTGGTCACAACTGCTGTGCAACTGGGATTGAACCAGGGGGGCTCCCTCTGCTGGCTCAATGCGGTACAAAGTGTCTGAAGGAGTTATACCGGCGAAAATAACATCTTTCAATTGCATGTTTGGTCCACAGGATGGCGCCTAGCTGGCAAGTCCTGTACATTGCATATTAAAAGTTGTTGCAAGTGCACTCACATGTATTTTTTGTGTAAAAGAGACACACACACACACACACACACACACACACACACACACACACACAAGCTGGTCAGCTGCTTTGCAACTCAATGCGGTACAAATCGACTTGTGTGCCTCTTTTTCTCTTTGGGTTTTCTGTGTGTTTTTTTAAATTTTTAAATCCACAGCAAGTGTCTCTCTCTCTCTCTCTCTGTCTGTCTCTCTGTCACACACACACACACACACACACACACACACACACACACACGCACACACACACGCTCAATGGAGTATAAAATAAAGACCGGGGCAGTTCTCTCACTGGAGTCTCTTAGAGTGGAGGCTGCCCTTGCTAGCAAGAAGTTCTGTGTGTTTCTCTTCTCTGAGTCTTTACTGAAGAAGTGTTTTATAACATTTTCCTTAACAACTGACATGTGTTTTTTGTGTAAAAGAGAGAGAGACACACACACACACACACACACACACACACACACACACACACACACACACACACACACTCACACTCAGCGGCTCAGAGATGAGGGAAAAACAACAGAAATCAGGATAGATTTTAATGTCAGGAGATGCCCTGTGATGCTGGGGCCATTGTGTAAGATTGGAATGTGTACCAGTGGCTGGTGGGTGGTCCTTGAAGGTCCCGGGAGGAGGCGGCGAGGAGGCAGCGGGTGGCTGGGCTTGAGCTGTGGATCAGGGACGTCATTAATTCTGCCTGGTGCTGCGTGTGCCCTGTGCAGCTTGGATGTCTGCCGCTGACGCTCTGTGGTTCCTGTTCCTGTCATAAAAGGCCCTGTACAAGGGGAGAAGAAATGCATCATTGGTTACCAAAATAAAACAGTGTCTTTCTGCCTGTGTCATTCTGTTTGGTTTCTTTGAGCGTTTGTTTCTTAAATACACAGCAAGTGTCACTCTCTCTCTCTCTCTCTCTCTCTCTCTCTGTCTGTCACACACACACACACACACACACACACACACACACACACACACACACACACACCAAAGCACACACACACACACACACCAAAGCACACACACACACACACACACTGTGAGGTTTGCAGTGCAAAATTTGAATTTTAGTGCATGGTGATTTGTCTCCCTCCAGTGGCCCACGGCAGGTATGATGAGGCTTAAATGATAGGTTATGGGGA
>NC_140575.1:33602905-33605405 GCF_057381845.1 Rhamphochromis longiceps | reverse complement strand
ACACACTGTAAGGTCTGAAGTGCAAAATTTGAATTACATTCCTTTGTATCTCTCCCTCTCTCTCTCTCTCTCTCTCTCTCTCTCTGTCTCTCTCTCTCTCTCTCTGTCAACACACACACACACACACACACACACTGTAAGGTCTGAAGTGCAAAATTTGAATTACATTCCTTTGTATCTCTCCCTCTCTGTCTCTCTCTCTCTCTGTCTCTCTCTCTGTCAACACACACACACACACACACACACACACACACACACACACACACACACACACACACACACACACACACACACACACACACACACACCAAAGCACACAGACAGAAGCTGGTCACAACTGCTGTGCAACTGGGATTGAACCAGGGGGGCTCCCTCTGCTGGCTCAATGCGGTACAAAGTGTCTGAAGGAGTTATACCGGCGAAAATAACATCTTTCAATTGCATGTTTGGTCCACAGGATGGCGCCTAGCTGGCAAGTCCTGTACATTGCATATTAAAAGTTGTTGCAAGTGCACTCACATGTATTTTTTGTGTAAAAGAGACACACACACACACACACACACACACACACACACACACACACACACACACACAAGCTGGTCAGCTGCTTTGCAACTCAATGCGGTACAAATCGACTTGTGTGCCTCTTTTTCTCTTTGGGTTTTCTGTGTGTTTTTTTAAATTTTTAAATCCACAGCAAGTGTCTCTCTCTCTCTCTCTCTGTCTGTCTCTCTGTCACACACACACACACACACACACACACACACACACACACACGCACACACACACGCTCAATGGAGTATAAAATAAAGACCGGGGCAGTTCTCTCACTGGAGTCTCTTAGAGTGGAGGCTGCCCTTGCTAGCAAGAAGTTCTGTGTGTTTCTCTTCTCTGAGTCTTTACTGAAGAAGTGTTTTATAACATTTTCCTTAACAACTGACATGTGTTTTTTGTGTAAAAGAGAGAGAGACACACACACACACACACACACACACACACACACACACACACACACACACACTCACACTCAGCGGCTCAGAGATGAGGGAAAAACAACAGAAATCAGGATAGATTTTAATGTCAGGAGATGCCCTGTGATGCTGGGGCCATTGTGTAAGATTGGAATGTGTACCAGTGGCTGGTGGGTGGTCCTTGAAGGTCCCGGGAGGAGGCGGCGAGGAGGCAGCGGGTGGCTGGGCTTGAGCTGTGGATCAGGGACGTCATTAATTCTGCCTGGTGCTGCGTGTGCCCTGTGCAGCTTGGATGTCTGCCGCTGACGCTCTGTGGTTCCTGTTCCTGTCATAAAAGGCCCTGTACAAGGGGAGAAGAAATGCATCATTGGTTACCAAAATAAAACAGTGTCTTTCTGCCTGTGTCATTCTGTTTGGTTTCTTTGAGCGTTTGTTTCTTAAATACACAGCAAGTGTCACTCTCTCTCTCTCTCTCTCTCTCTCTCTCTGTCTGTCACACACACACACACACACACACACACACACACACACACACACACACACACACACACCAAAGCACACACACACACACACACCAAAGCACACACACACACACACACACTGTGAGGTTTGCAGTGCAAAATTTGAATTTTAGTGCATGGTGATTTGTCTCCCTCCAGTGGCCCACGGCAGGTATGATGAGGCTTAAATGATAGGTTATGGGGAAAAAGCCAGGAGAGGATGGGACAAAAGTGGAATAACTGAAAAAGTAAGAGGTGTAGAGGGCTGATGTTGGTGTCTAGGTGGGGGTTTTGGTGGGTGCCGGACGCTGTGGCGAAGAGGCCACGCCGATGGCTTCTTCGGTTCTGGAGATATGGCGAATCGGACCAAAAAGGATGGGACAAAAGGGTCCCAGTCGGAGAAAGGAAGGTGCAGAGGGCCTGGTTCCACTGGCATTGCGTTGCCCGTGTGCGGGCGCATCCGCAGGTGCCCAACATGGCATGGTTCAGAGTACCTTTGCAGGAGGCTTAGGGATAGGTTAGGGGGTAATAGCCAGAATTTGACGGAATAAAATGGAATAACTGGGAAAGTAAGTGTCGTAGAGGGATGAAAGTTGTGTCTACGGGGGGGTTTCGGGGTGCTCCGGACACCCTGGTGAAGACCCCATGTCGATAGCACCAACGGTTCTGGACTTGGTGTAAATGGGTCAAAATTTGACGGAATAAAAAGGTCAAAGTGGCAGATAGGAGTGTCCGATCGGGACGATTCCACCACCACTGTACTCAGCAGGCCCTGCCGGGTCGTTAGACACGCAGCATGGCAGGGATCGGTGACATAACATGTAGCAGTTTCCCTTCACAGAAGCGTCTGCAGCAGGTGGGTGGAGGAGGAGGCAGCAGAACCAGGCCTTTGGAGCACTGTGTCATCTCCTGGTCCTGATGCTTTGAATCTCCCTCTCTGTCTGTCTGTCTGTCTGTCTGTCACACACACACACACACACACACACAGAAGCTGGTCAAGTGCTGTGCAACTGGGATTGCACCTGTCGT
>NC_140575.1:33597905-33600405 GCF_057381845.1 Rhamphochromis longiceps | reverse complement strand
TTGGTGTCTAGGTGGGGGTTTTGGTGGGTGCCGGACGCTGTGGCGAAGAGGCCACGCCGATGGCTTCTTCGGTTCTGGAGATATGGCGAATCGGACCAAAAAGGATGGGACAAAAGGGTCCCAGTCGGAGAAAGGAAGGTGCAGAGGGCCTGGTTCCACTGGCATTGCGTTGCCCGTGTGCGGGCGCATCCGCAGGTGCCCAACATGGCATGGTTCAGAGTACCTTTGCAGGAGGCTTAGGGATAGGTTAGGGGGTAATAGCCAGAATTTGACGGAATAAAATGGAATAACTGGGAAAGTAAGTGTCGTAGAGGGATGAAAGTTGTGTCTACGGGGGGGTTTCGGGGTGCTCCGGACACCCTGGTGAAGACCCCATGTCGATAGCACCAACGGTTCTGGACTTGGTGTAAATGGGTCAAAATTTGACGGAATAAAAAGGTCAAAGTGGCAGATAGGAGTGTCCGATCGGGCCGATTCCACCACCACTGTACTCAGCAGGCCCTGCCGGGTCGTTAGACACGCAGCATGGCAGGGATCGGTGACATAACATGTAGCAGTTTCCCTTCACAGAAGCGTCTGCAGCAGGTGGGTGGAGGAGGAGGCAGCAGAACCAGGCCTTTGGAGCACTGTGTCATCTCCTGGTCCTGATGCTTTGAATCTCCCTCTCTGTCTGTCTGTCTGTCTGTCTGTCACACACACACACACACACACACACAGAAGCTGGTCAAGTGCTGTGCAACTGGGATTGCACCTGTCGTCCACAGGAGGGCGCCTAGCTGGGAAGTCCAGTACATTCCATATTAAAGTTGTTGCAAGTGCATTTTTTGTGTAAAAGACAGACAGACAGACACACACACACACACACACACACACACACACACACACACACACACTGTAAGGTCTGAAGTGCAAAATTTGAATTACATTCCTTTGTATCTCTCCCTCTCTCTCTCTCTCTCTCTCTCTCTCTCTGTCTCTCTCTCTCTCTCTCTGTCAACACACACACACACACACACACACACTGTAAGGTCTGAAGTGCAAAATTTGAATTACATTCCTTTGTATCTCTCCCTCTCTGTCTCTCTCTCTCTCTGTCTCTCTCTCTGTCAACACACACACACACACACACACACACACACACACACACACACACACACACACACACACACACACACACACACACACACACACACCAAAGCACACAGACAGAAGCTGGTCACAACTGCTGTGCAACTGGGATTGAACCAGGGGGGCTCCCTCTGCTGGCTCAATGCGGTACAAAGTGTCTGAAGGAGTTATACCGGCGAAAATAACATCTTTCAATTGCATGTTTGGTCCACAGGATGGCGCCTAGCTGGCAAGTCCTGTACATTGCATATTAAAAGTTGTTGCAAGTGCACTCACATGTATTTTTTGTGTAAAAGAGACACACACACACACACACACACACACACACACACACACACACACAAGCTGGTCAGCTGCTTTGCAACTCAATGCGGTACAAATCGACTTGTGTGCCTCTTTTTCTCTTTGGGTTTTCTGTGTGTTTTTTTAAATTTTTAAATCCACAGCAAGTGTCTCTCTCTCTCTCTCTCTGTCTGTCTCTCTGTCACACACACACACACACACACACACACACACACACACACGCACACACACACGCTCAATGGAGTATAAAATAAAGACCGGGGCAGTTCTCTCACTGGAGTCTCTTAGAGTGGAGGCTGCCCTTGCTAGCAAGAAGTTCTGTGTGTTTCTCTTCTCTGAGTCTTTACTGAAGAAGTGTTTTATAACATTTTCCTTAACAACTGACATGTGTTTTTTGTGTAAAAGAGAGAGAGACACACACACACACACACACACACACACACACACACACACACACACACACACACACACTCACACTCAGCGGCTCAGAGATGAGGGAAAAACAACAGAAATCAGGATAGATTTTAATGTCAGGAGATGCCCTGTGATGCTGGGGCCATTGTGTAAGATTGGAATGTGTACCAGTGGCTGGTGGGTGGTCCTTGAAGGTCCCGGGAGGAGGCGGCGAGGAGGCAGCGGGTGGCTGGGCTTGAGCTGTGGATCAGGGACGTCATTAATTCTGCCTGGTGCTGCGTGTGCCCTGTGCAGCTTGGATGTCTGCCGCTGACGCTCTGTGGTTCCTGTTCCTGTCATAAAAGGCCCTGTACAAGGGGAGAAGAAATGCATCATTGGTTACCAAAATAAAACAGTGTCTTTCTGCCTGTGTCATTCTGTTTGGTTTCTTTGAGCGTTTGTTTCTTAAATACACAGCAAGTGTCACTCTCTCTCTCTCTCTCTCTCTCTCTCTCTGTCTGTCACACACACACACACACACACACACACACACACACACACACACACACACCAAAGCACACACACACACACACACCAAAGCACACACACACACACACACACTGTGAGGTTTGCAGTGCAAAATTTGAATTTTAGTGCATGGTGATTTGTCTCCCTC
>NC_140575.1:33515405-33587905 GCF_057381845.1 Rhamphochromis longiceps | reverse complement strand
GCGAAGAGGCCACGCCGATGGCTTCTTCGGTTCTGGAGATATGGCGAATCGGACCAAAAAGGATGGGACAAAAGGGTCCCAGTCGGAGAAAGGAAGGTGCAGAGGGCCTGGTTCCACTGGCATTGCGTTGCCCGTGTGCGGGCGCATCCGCAGGTGCCCAACATGGCATGGTTCAGAGTACCTTTGCAGGAGGCTTAGGGATAGGTTAGGGGGTAATAGCCAGAATTTGACGGAATAAAATGGAATAACTGGGAAAGTAAGTGTCGTAGAGGGATGAAAGTTGTGTCTACGGGGGGGTTTCGGGGTGCTCCGGACACCCTGGTGAAGACCCCATGTCGATAGCACCAACGGTTCTGGACTTGGTGTAAATGGGTCAAAATTTGACGGAATAAAAAGGTCAAAGTGGCAGATAGGAGTGTCCGATCGGGACGATTCCACCACCACTGTACTCAGCAGGCCCTGCCGGGTCGTTAGGGTTAGGGTTAGGTGTTGGGAAATGAGCAGGCCCGGCTATGCCGGAACCTGAGTGCACGGGCCATCATTGGGACTGGTGTTGGTGCCCCCTGTTCAAAAAATTACCCTTAAGCGGGTGTAGTGCACTGGGGTTGGGCCATTCGCGACGTTTCGGCTTTTCTTAGCCTTCTTCAGGCTGGCCCACCCGCTTTTGTGTTCTGTTTCGCCACTCTGGGCCTTTTATACTGTTCTTTTTCCTTTCTGTTTTTCTTAACTTTTTCTGTTTCTTAGGTTTTTTTCTTGTTCTCAGTTTTTTCTGCTTTAACTCTCCCTTATTCTATCTTTTTCTGTTGTTCTTTGTTCTTTCTGTTTTTCTTTATCTTTCTCTTTGTATTTCTGTTTTTCTTTATACTTGTTCTTTATTCTTTGTTTCTCTTTATCTTTCTCTTTGTATCTCTGTTGTTCTTTTTTCCTTTCTGTTGTTCTTTATTATTTCTCTTTATTTCTCTTGTGTTCTTTACTTTATTCTTTCTTATATCTCTTTAAATGGCACCCCCTTCTCTTTCGACATCCCGTCCTGTTCTGTATTTTTCTCTTTTATGGCACCCCCTTCCTGTAAATCCTTTCTTTTTATACTTTGTCTTTTTTCTGACTTTTCTTGTCCTTTTTTCTCTTAGTTTAGGTTTTAGAGCTCCCTTAGGGTTAGGGCTAGAAGGGGAGGGGGAGGGGGGCAAAGGGGTTAGGGTTAGGAAAAGGTAGTGGGTGGGGGGCTCCCCATAGGGAGAGAGGCAATGGGCAGGGGCACCACCAATCCCATGAGGCACTGGCTGGTTAGGTGTTGGGAAATGAGCAGGCCCGGCTATGCCGGAACCTGAGTGCACGGGCCATCATTGGGACTGGTGTTGGTGCCCCCTGTTCAAAAAATTACCCTTAAGCGGGTGTAGTGCACTGGGGTTGGGCCATTCGCGACGTTTCGGCTTTTCTTAGCCTTCTTCAGGCTGGCCCACCCGCTTTTGTGTTCTGTTTCGCCACTCTGGGCCTTTTATACTGTTCTTTTTCCTTTCTGTTTTTCTTAACTTTTTCTGTTTCTTAGGTTTTTTTCTTGTTCTCAGTTTTTTCTGCTTTAACTCTCCCTTATTCTATCTTTTTCTGTTGTTCTTTGTTCTTTCTGTTTTTCTTTATCTTTCTCTTTGTATTTCTGTTTTTCTTTATACTTGTTCTTTATTCTTTGTTTCTCTTTATCTTTCTCTTTGTATCTCTGTTGTTCTTTTTTCCTTTCTGTTGTTCTTTATTATTTCTCTTTATTTCTCTTGTGTTCTTTACTTTATTCTTTCTTATATCTCTTTAAATGGCACCCCCTTCTCTTTCGACATCCCGTCCTGTTCTGTATTTTTCTCTTTTATGGCACCCCCTTCCTGTAAATCCTTTCTTTTTATACTTTGTCTTTTTTCTGACTTTTCTTGTCCTTTTTTCTCTTAGTTTAGGTTTTAGAGCTCCCTTAGGGTTAGGGCTAGAAGGGGAGGGGGAGGGGGGCAAAGGGGTTAGGGTTAGGAAAAGGTAGTGGGTGGGGGGCTCCCCATAGGGAGAGAGGCAATGGGCAGGGGCACCACCAATCCCATGAGGCACTGGCTGGTTAGGTGTTGGGAAATGAGCAGGCCCGGCTATGCCGGAACCTGAGTGCACGGGCCATCATTGGGACTGGTGTTGGTGCCCCCTGTTCAAAAAATTACCCTTAAGCGGGTGTAGTGCACTGGGGTTGGGCCATTCGCGACGTTTCGGCTTTTCTTAGCCTTCTTCAGGCTGGCCCACCCGCTTTTGTGTTCTGTTTCGCCACTCTGGGCCTTTTATACTGTTCTTTTTCCTTTCTGTTTTTCTTAACTTTTTCTGTTTCTTAGGTTTTTTTCTTGTTCTCAGTTTTTTCTGCTTTAACTCTCCCTTATTCTATCTTTTTCTGTTGTTCTTTGTTCTTTCTGTTTTTCTTTATCTTTCTCTTTGTATTTCTGTTTTTCTTTATACTTGTTCTTTATTCTTTGTTTCTCTTTATCTTTCTCTTTGTATCTCTGTTGTTCTTTTTTCCTTTCTGTTGTTCTTTATTATTTCTCTTTATTTCTCTTGTGTTCTTTACTTTATTCTTTCTTATATCTCTTTAAATGGCACCCCCTTCTCTTTCGACATCCCGTCCTGTTCTGTATTTTTCTCTTTTATGGCACCCCCTTCCTGTAAATCCTTTCTTTTTATACTTTGTCTTTTTTCTGACTTTTCTTGTCCTTTTTTCTCTTAGTTTAGGTTTTAGAGCTCCCTTAGGGTTAGGGCTAGAAGGGGAGGGGGAGGGGGGCAAAGGGGTTAGGGTTAGGAAAAGGTAGTGGGTGGGGGGCTCCCCATAGGGAGAGAGGCAATGGGCAGGGGCACCACCAATCCCATGAGGCACTGGCTGGTTAGGTGTTGGGAAATGAGCAGGCCCGGCTATGCCGGAACCTGAGTGCACGGGCCATCATTGGGACTGGTGTTGGTGCCCCCTGTTCAAAAAATTACCCTTAAGCGGGTGTAGTGCACTGGGGTTGGGCCATTCGCGACGTTTCGGCTTTTCTTAGCCTTCTTCAGGCTGGCCCACCCGCTTTTGTGTTCTGTTTCGCCACTCTGGGCCTTTTATACTGTTCTTTTTCCTTTCTGTTTTTCTTAACTTTTTCTGTTTCTTAGGTTTTTTTCTTGTTCTCAGTTTTTTCTGCTTTAACTCTCCCTTATTCTATCTTTTTCTGTTGTTCTTTGTTCTTTCTGTTTTTCTTTATCTTTCTCTTTGTATTTCTGTTTTTCTTTATACTTGTTCTTTATTCTTTGTTTCTCTTTATCTTTCTCTTTGTATCTCTGTTGTTCTTTTTTCCTTTCTGTTGTTCTTTATTATTTCTCTTTATTTCTCTTGTGTTCTTTACTTTATTCTTTCTTATATCTCTTTAAATGGCACCCCCTTCTCTTTCGACATCCCGTCCTGTTCTGTATTTTTCTCTTTTATGGCACCCCCTTCCTGTAAATCCTTTCTTTTTATACTTTGTCTTTTTTCTGACTTTTCTTGTCCTTTTTTCTCTTAGTTTAGGTTTTAGAGCTCCCTTAGGGTTAGGGCTAGAAGGGGAGGGGGAGGGGGGCAAAGGGGTTAGGGTTAGGAAAAGGTAGTGGGTGGGGGGCTCCCCATAGGGAGAGAGGCAATGGGCAGGGGCACCACCAATCCCATGAGGCACTGGCTGGTTAGGTGTTGGGAAATGAGCAGGCCCGGCTATGCCGGAACCTGAGTGCACGGGCCATCATTGGGACTGGTGTTGGTGCCCCCTGTTCAAAAAATTACCCTTAAGCGGGTGTAGTGCACTGGGGTTGGGCCATTCGCGACGTTTCGGCTTTTCTTAGCCTTCTTCAGGCTGGCCCACCCGCTTTTGTGTTCTGTTTCGCCACTCTGGGCCTTTTATACTGTTCTTTTTCCTTTCTGTTTTTCTTAACTTTTTCTGTTTCTTAGGTTTTTTTCTTGTTCTCAGTTTTTTCTGCTTTAACTCTCCCTTATTCTATCTTTTTCTGTTGTTCTTTGTTCTTTCTGTTTTTCTTTATCTTTCTCTTTGTATTTCTGTTTTTCTTTATACTTGTTCTTTATTCTTTGTTTCTCTTTATCTTTCTCTTTGTATCTCTGTTGTTCTTTTTTCCTTTCTGTTGTTCTTTATTATTTCTCTTTATTTCTCTTGTGTTCTTTACTTTATTCTTTCTTATATCTCTTTAAATGGCACCCCCTTCTCTTTCGACATCCCGTCCTGTTCTGTATTTTTCTCTTTTATGGCACCCCCTTCCTGTAAATCCTTTCTTTTTATACTTTGTCTTTTTTCTGACTTTTCTTGTCCTTTTTTCTCTTAGTTTAGGTTTTAGAGCTCCCTTAGGGTTAGGGCTAGAAGGGGAGGGGGAGGGGGGCAAAGGGGTTAGGGTTAGGAAAAGGTAGTGGGTGGGGGGCTCCCCATAGGGAGAGAGGCAATGGGCAGGGGCACCACCAATCCCATGAGGCACTGGCTGGTTAGGTGTTGGGAAATGAGCAGGCCCGGCTATGCCGGAACCTGAGTGCACGGGCCATCATTGGGACTGGTGTTGGTGCCCCCTGTTCAAAAAATTACCCTTAAGCGGGTGTAGTGCACTGGGGTTGGGCCATTCGCGACGTTTCGGCTTTTCTTAGCCTTCTTCAGGCTGGCCCACCCGCTTTTGTGTTCTGTTTCGCCACTCTGGGCCTTTTATACTGTTCTTTTTCCTTTCTGTTTTTCTTAACTTTTTCTGTTTCTTAGGTTTTTTTCTTGTTCTCAGTTTTTTCTGCTTTAACTCTCCCTTATTCTATCTTTTTCTGTTGTTCTTTGTTCTTTCTGTTTTTCTTTATCTTTCTCTTTGTATTTCTGTTTTTCTTTATACTTGTTCTTTATTCTTTGTTTCTCTTTATCTTTCTCTTTGTATCTCTGTTGTTCTTTTTTCCTTTCTGTTGTTCTTTATTATTTCTCTTTATTTCTCTTGTGTTCTTTACTTTATTCTTTCTTATATCTCTTTAAATGGCACCCCCTTCTCTTTCGACATCCCGTCCTGTTCTGTATTTTTCTCTTTTATGGCACCCCCTTCCTGTAAATCCTTTCTTTTTATACTTTGTCTTTTTTCTGACTTTTCTTGTCCTTTTTTCTCTTAGTTTAGGTTTTAGAGCTCCCTTAGGGTTAGGGCTAGAAGGGGAGGGGGAGGGGGGCAAAGGGGTTAGGGTTAGGAAAAGGTAGTGGGTGGGGGGCTCCCCATAGGGAGAGAGGCAATGGGCAGGGGCACCACCAATCCCATGAGGCACTGGCTGGTTAGGTGTTGGGAAATGAGCAGGCCCGGCTATGCCGGAACCTGAGTGCACGGGCCATCATTGGGACTGGTGTTGGTGCCCCCTGTTCAAAAAATTACCCTTAAGCGGGTGTAGTGCACTGGGGTTGGGCCATTCGCGACGTTTCGGCTTTTCTTAGCCTTCTTCAGGCTGGCCCACCCGCTTTTGTGTTCTGTTTCGCCACTCTGGGCCTTTTATACTGTTCTTTTTCCTTTCTGTTTTTCTTAACTTTTTCTGTTTCTTAGGTTTTTTTCTTGTTCTCAGTTTTTTCTGCTTTAACTCTCCCTTATTCTATCTTTTTCTGTTGTTCTTTGTTCTTTCTGTTTTTCTTTATCTTTCTCTTTGTATTTCTGTTTTTCTTTATACTTGTTCTTTATTCTTTGTTTCTCTTTATCTTTCTCTTTGTATCTCTGTTGTTCTTTTTTCCTTTCTGTTGTTCTTTATTATTTCTCTTTATTTCTCTTGTGTTCTTTACTTTATTCTTTCTTATATCTCTTTAAATGGCACCCCCTTCTCTTTCGACATCCCGTCCTGTTCTGTATTTTTCTCTTTTATGGCACCCCCTTCCTGTAAATCCTTTCTTTTTATACTTTGTCTTTTTTCTGACTTTTCTTGTCCTTTTTTCTCTTAGTTTAGGTTTTAGAGCTCCCTTAGGGTTAGGGCTAGAAGGGGAGGGGGAGGGGGGCAAAGGGGTTAGGGTTAGGAAAAGGTAGTGGGTGGGGGGCTCCCCATAGGGAGAGAGGCAATGGGCAGGGGCACCACCAATCCCATGAGGCACTGGCTGGTTAGGTGTTGGGAAATGAGCAGGCCCGGCTATGCCGGAACCTGAGTGCACGGGCCATCATTGGGACTGGTGTTGGTGCCCCCTGTTCAAAAAATTACCCTTAAGCGGGTGTAGTGCACTGGGGTTGGGCCATTCGCGACGTTTCGGCTTTTCTTAGCCTTCTTCAGGCTGGCCCACCCGCTTTTGTGTTCTGTTTCGCCACTCTGGGCCTTTTATACTGTTCTTTTTCCTTTCTGTTTTTCTTAACTTTTTCTGTTTCTTAGGTTTTTTTCTTGTTCTCAGTTTTTTCTGCTTTAACTCTCCCTTATTCTATCTTTTTCTGTTGTTCTTTGTTCTTTCTGTTTTTCTTTATCTTTCTCTTTGTATTTCTGTTTTTCTTTATACTTGTTCTTTATTCTTTGTTTCTCTTTATCTTTCTCTTTGTATCTCTGTTGTTCTTTTTTCCTTTCTGTTGTTCTTTATTATTTCTCTTTATTTCTCTTGTGTTCTTTACTTTATTCTTTCTTATATCTCTTTAAATGGCACCCCCTTCTCTTTCGACATCCCGTCCTGTTCTGTATTTTTCTCTTTTATGGCACCCCCTTCCTGTAAATCCTTTCTTTTTATACTTTGTCTTTTTTCTGACTTTTCTTGTCCTTTTTTCTCTTAGTTTAGGTTTTAGAGCTCCCTTAGGGTTAGGGCTAGAAGGGGAGGGGGAGGGGGGCAAAGGGGTTAGGGTTAGGAAAAGGTAGTGGGTGGGGGGCTCCCCATAGGGAGAGAGGCAATGGGCAGGGGCACCACCAATCCCATGAGGCACTGGCTGGTTAGGTGTTGGGAAATGAGCAGGCCCGGCTATGCCGGAACCTGAGTGCACGGGCCATCATTGGGACTGGTGTTGGTGCCCCCTGTTCAAAAAATTACCCTTAAGCGGGTGTAGTGCACTGGGGTTGGGCCATTCGCGACGTTTCGGCTTTTCTTAGCCTTCTTCAGGCTGGCCCACCCGCTTTTGTGTTCTGTTTCGCCACTCTGGGCCTTTTATACTGTTCTTTTTCCTTTCTGTTTTTCTTAACTTTTTCTGTTTCTTAGGTTTTTTTCTTGTTCTCAGTTTTTTCTGCTTTAACTCTCCCTTATTCTATCTTTTTCTGTTGTTCTTTGTTCTTTCTGTTTTTCTTTATCTTTCTCTTTGTATTTCTGTTTTTCTTTATACTTGTTCTTTATTCTTTGTTTCTCTTTATCTTTCTCTTTGTATCTCTGTTGTTCTTTTTTCCTTTCTGTTGTTCTTTATTATTTCTCTTTATTTCTCTTGTGTTCTTTACTTTATTCTTTCTTATATCTCTTTAAATGGCACCCCCTTCTCTTTCGACATCCCGTCCTGTTCTGTATTTTTCTCTTTTATGGCACCCCCTTCCTGTAAATCCTTTCTTTTTATACTTTGTCTTTTTTCTGACTTTTCTTGTCCTTTTTTCTCTTAGTTTAGGTTTTAGAGCTCCCTTAGGGTTAGGGCTAGAAGGGGAGGGGGAGGGGGGCAAAGGGGTTAGGGTTAGGAAAAGGTAGTGGGTGGGGGGCTCCCCATAGGGAGAGAGGCAATGGGCAGGGGCACCACCAATCCCATGAGGCACTGGCTGGTTAGGTGTTGGGAAATGAGCAGGCCCGGCTATGCCGGAACCTGAGTGCACGGGCCATCATTGGGACTGGTGTTGGTGCCCCCTGTTCAAAAAATTACCCTTAAGCGGGTGTAGTGCACTGGGGTTGGGCCATTCGCGACGTTTCGGCTTTTCTTAGCCTTCTTCAGGCTGGCCCACCCGCTTTTGTGTTCTGTTTCGCCACTCTGGGCCTTTTATACTGTTCTTTTTCCTTTCTGTTTTTCTTAACTTTTTCTGTTTCTTAGGTTTTTTTCTTGTTCTCAGTTTTTTCTGCTTTAACTCTCCCTTATTCTATCTTTTTCTGTTGTTCTTTGTTCTTTCTGTTTTTCTTTATCTTTCTCTTTGTATTTCTGTTTTTCTTTATACTTGTTCTTTATTCTTTGTTTCTCTTTATCTTTCTCTTTGTATCTCTGTTGTTCTTTTTTCCTTTCTGTTGTTCTTTATTATTTCTCTTTATTTCTCTTGTGTTCTTTACTTTATTCTTTCTTATATCTCTTTAAATGGCACCCCCTTCTCTTTCGACATCCCGTCCTGTTCTGTATTTTTCTCTTTTATGGCACCCCCTTCCTGTAAATCCTTTCTTTTTATACTTTGTCTTTTTTCTGACTTTTCTTGTCCTTTTTTCTCTTAGTTTAGGTTTTAGAGCTCCCTTAGGGTTAGGGCTAGAAGGGGAGGGGGAGGGGGGCAAAGGGGTTAGGGTTAGGAAAAGGTAGTGGGTGGGGGGCTCCCCATAGGGAGAGAGGCAATGGGCAGGGGCACCACCAATCCCATGAGGCACTGGCTGGTTAGGTGTTGGGAAATGAGCAGGCCCGGCTATGCCGGAACCTGAGTGCACGGGCCATCATTGGGACTGGTGTTGGTGCCCCCTGTTCAAAAAATTACCCTTAAGCGGGTGTAGTGCACTGGGGTTGGGCCATTCGCGACGTTTCGGCTTTTCTTAGCCTTCTTCAGGCTGGCCCACCCGCTTTTGTGTTCTGTTTCGCCACTCTGGGCCTTTTATACTGTTCTTTTTCCTTTCTGTTTTTCTTAACTTTTTCTGTTTCTTAGGTTTTTTTCTTGTTCTCAGTTTTTTCTGCTTTAACTCTCCCTTATTCTATCTTTTTCTGTTGTTCTTTGTTCTTTCTGTTTTTCTTTATCTTTCTCTTTGTATTTCTGTTTTTCTTTATACTTGTTCTTTATTCTTTGTTTCTCTTTATCTTTCTCTTTGTATCTCTGTTGTTCTTTTTTCCTTTCTGTTGTTCTTTATTATTTCTCTTTATTTCTCTTGTGTTCTTTACTTTATTCTTTCTTATATCTCTTTAAATGGCACCCCCTTCTCTTTCGACATCCCGTCCTGTTCTGTATTTTTCTCTTTTATGGCACCCCCTTCCTGTAAATCCTTTCTTTTTATACTTTGTCTTTTTTCTGACTTTTCTTGTCCTTTTTTCTCTTAGTTTAGGTTTTAGAGCTCCCTTAGGGTTAGGGCTAGAAGGGGAGGGGGAGGGGGGCAAAGGGGTTAGGGTTAGGAAAAGGTAGTGGGTGGGGGGCTCCCCATAGGGAGAGAGGCAATGGGCAGGGGCACCACCAATCCCATGAGGCACTGGCTGGTTAGGTGTTGGGAAATGAGCAGGCCCGGCTATGCCGGAACCTGAGTGCACGGGCCATCATTGGGACTGGTGTTGGTGCCCCCTGTTCAAAAAATTACCCTTAAGCGGGTGTAGTGCACTGGGGTTGGGCCATTCGCGACGTTTCGGCTTTTCTTAGCCTTCTTCAGGCTGGCCCACCCGCTTTTGTGTTCTGTTTCGCCACTCTGGGCCTTTTATACTGTTCTTTTTCCTTTCTGTTTTTCTTAACTTTTTCTGTTTCTTAGGTTTTTTTCTTGTTCTCAGTTTTTTCTGCTTTAACTCTCCCTTATTCTATCTTTTTCTGTTGTTCTTTGTTCTTTCTGTTTTTCTTTATCTTTCTCTTTGTATTTCTGTTTTTCTTTATACTTGTTCTTTATTCTTTGTTTCTCTTTATCTTTCTCTTTGTATCTCTGTTGTTCTTTTTTCCTTTCTGTTGTTCTTTATTATTTCTCTTTATTTCTCTTGTGTTCTTTACTTTATTCTTTCTTATATCTCTTTAAATGGCACCCCCTTCTCTTTCGACATCCCGTCCTGTTCTGTATTTTTCTCTTTTATGGCACCCCCTTCCTGTAAATCCTTTCTTTTTATACTTTGTCTTTTTTCTGACTTTTCTTGTCCTTTTTTCTCTTAGTTTAGGTTTTAGAGCTCCCTTAGGGTTAGGGCTAGAAGGGGAGGGGGAGGGGGGCAAAGGGGTTAGGGTTAGGAAAAGGTAGTGGGTGGGGGGCTCCCCATAGGGAGAGAGGCAATGGGCAGGGGCACCACCAATCCCATGAGGCACTGGCTGGTTAGGTGTTGGGAAATGAGCAGGCCCGGCTATGCCGGAACCTGAGTGCACGGGCCATCATTGGGACTGGTGTTGGTGCCCCCTGTTCAAAAAATTACCCTTAAGCGGGTGTAGTGCACTGGGGTTGGGCCATTCGCGACGTTTCGGCTTTTCTTAGCCTTCTTCAGGCTGGCCCACCCGCTTTTGTGTTCTGTTTCGCCACTCTGGGCCTTTTATACTGTTCTTTTTCCTTTCTGTTTTTCTTAACTTTTTCTGTTTCTTAGGTTTTTTTCTTGTTCTCAGTTTTTTCTGCTTTAACTCTCCCTTATTCTATCTTTTTCTGTTGTTCTTTGTTCTTTCTGTTTTTCTTTATCTTTCTCTTTGTATTTCTGTTTTTCTTTATACTTGTTCTTTATTCTTTGTTTCTCTTTATCTTTCTCTTTGTATCTCTGTTGTTCTTTTTTCCTTTCTGTTGTTCTTTATTATTTCTCTTTATTTCTCTTGTGTTCTTTACTTTATTCTTTCTTATATCTCTTTAAATGGCACCCCCTTCTCTTTCGACATCCCGTCCTGTTCTGTATTTTTCTCTTTTATGGCACCCCCTTCCTGTAAATCCTTTCTTTTTATACTTTGTCTTTTTTCTGACTTTTCTTGTCCTTTTTTCTCTTAGTTTAGGTTTTAGAGCTCCCTTAGGGTTAGGGCTAGAAGGGGAGGGGGAGGGGGGCAAAGGGGTTAGGGTTAGGAAAAGGTAGTGGGTGGGGGGCTCCCCATAGGGAGAGAGGCAATGGGCAGGGGCACCACCAATCCCATGAGGCACTGGCTGGTTAGGTGTTGGGAAATGAGCAGGCCCGGCTATGCCGGAACCTGAGTGCACGGGCCATCATTGGGACTGGTGTTGGTGCCCCCTGTTCAAAAAATTACCCTTAAGCGGGTGTAGTGCACTGGGGTTGGGCCATTCGCGACGTTTCGGCTTTTCTTAGCCTTCTTCAGGCTGGCCCACCCGCTTTTGTGTTCTGTTTCGCCACTCTGGGCCTTTTATACTGTTCTTTTTCCTTTCTGTTTTTCTTAACTTTTTCTGTTTCTTAGGTTTTTTTCTTGTTCTCAGTTTTTTCTGCTTTAACTCTCCCTTATTCTATCTTTTTCTGTTGTTCTTTGTTCTTTCTGTTTTTCTTTATCTTTCTCTTTGTATTTCTGTTTTTCTTTATACTTGTTCTTTATTCTTTGTTTCTCTTTATCTTTCTCTTTGTATCTCTGTTGTTCTTTTTTCCTTTCTGTTGTTCTTTATTATTTCTCTTTATTTCTCTTGTGTTCTTTACTTTATTCTTTCTTATATCTCTTTAAATGGCACCCCCTTCTCTTTCGACATCCCGTCCTGTTCTGTATTTTTCTCTTTTATGGCACCCCCTTCCTGTAAATCCTTTCTTTTTATACTTTGTCTTTTTTCTGACTTTTCTTGTCCTTTTTTCTCTTAGTTTAGGTTTTAGAGCTCCCTTAGGGTTAGGGCTAGAAGGGGAGGGGGAGGGGGGCAAAGGGGTTAGGGTTAGGAAAAGGTAGTGGGTGGGGGGCTCCCCATAGGGAGAGAGGCAATGGGCAGGGGCACCACCAATCCCATGAGGCACTGGCTGGTTAGGTGTTGGGAAATGAGCAGGCCCGGCTATGCCGGAACCTGAGTGCACGGGCCATCATTGGGACTGGTGTTGGTGCCCCCTGTTCAAAAAATTACCCTTAAGCGGGTGTAGTGCACTGGGGTTGGGCCATTCGCGACGTTTCGGCTTTTCTTAGCCTTCTTCAGGCTGGCCCACCCGCTTTTGTGTTCTGTTTCGCCACTCTGGGCCTTTTATACTGTTCTTTTTCCTTTCTGTTTTTCTTAACTTTTTCTGTTTCTTAGGTTTTTTTCTTGTTCTCAGTTTTTTCTGCTTTAACTCTCCCTTATTCTATCTTTTTCTGTTGTTCTTTGTTCTTTCTGTTTTTCTTTATCTTTCTCTTTGTATTTCTGTTTTTCTTTATACTTGTTCTTTATTCTTTGTTTCTCTTTATCTTTCTCTTTGTATCTCTGTTGTTCTTTTTTCCTTTCTGTTGTTCTTTATTATTTCTCTTTATTTCTCTTGTGTTCTTTACTTTATTCTTTCTTATATCTCTTTAAATGGCACCCCCTTCTCTTTCGACATCCCGTCCTGTTCTGTATTTTTCTCTTTTATGGCACCCCCTTCCTGTAAATCCTTTCTTTTTATACTTTGTCTTTTTTCTGACTTTTCTTGTCCTTTTTTCTCTTAGTTTAGGTTTTAGAGCTCCCTTAGGGTTAGGGCTAGAAGGGGAGGGGGAGGGGGGCAAAGGGGTTAGGGTTAGGAAAAGGTAGTGGGTGGGGGGCTCCCCATAGGGAGAGAGGCAATGGGCAGGGGCACCACCAATCCCATGAGGCACTGGCTGGTTAGGTGTTGGGAAATGAGCAGGCCCGGCTATGCCGGAACCTGAGTGCACGGGCCATCATTGGGACTGGTGTTGGTGCCCCCTGTTCAAAAAATTACCCTTAAGCGGGTGTAGTGCACTGGGGTTGGGCCATTCGCGACGTTTCGGCTTTTCTTAGCCTTCTTCAGGCTGGCCCACCCGCTTTTGTGTTCTGTTTCGCCACTCTGGGCCTTTTATACTGTTCTTTTTCCTTTCTGTTTTTCTTAACTTTTTCTGTTTCTTAGGTTTTTTTCTTGTTCTCAGTTTTTTCTGCTTTAACTCTCCCTTATTCTATCTTTTTCTGTTGTTCTTTGTTCTTTCTGTTTTTCTTTATCTTTCTCTTTGTATTTCTGTTTTTCTTTATACTTGTTCTTTATTCTTTGTTTCTCTTTATCTTTCTCTTTGTATCTCTGTTGTTCTTTTTTCCTTTCTGTTGTTCTTTATTATTTCTCTTTATTTCTCTTGTGTTCTTTACTTTATTCTTTCTTATATCTCTTTAAATGGCACCCCCTTCTCTTTCGACATCCCGTCCTGTTCTGTATTTTTCTCTTTTATGGCACCCCCTTCCTGTAAATCCTTTCTTTTTATACTTTGTCTTTTTTCTGACTTTTCTTGTCCTTTTTTCTCTTAGTTTAGGTTTTAGAGCTCCCTTAGGGTTAGGGCTAGAAGGGGAGGGGGAGGGGGGCAAAGGGGTTAGGGTTAGGAAAAGGTAGTGGGTGGGGGGCTCCCCATAGGGAGAGAGGCAATGGGCAGGGGCACCACCAATCCCATGAGGCACTGGCTGGTTAGGTGTTGGGAAATGAGCAGGCCCGGCTATGCCGGAACCTGAGTGCACGGGCCATCATTGGGACTGGTGTTGGTGCCCCCTGTTCAAAAAATTACCCTTAAGCGGGTGTAGTGCACTGGGGTTGGGCCATTCGCGACGTTTCGGCTTTTCTTAGCCTTCTTCAGGCTGGCCCACCCGCTTTTGTGTTCTGTTTCGCCACTCTGGGCCTTTTATACTGTTCTTTTTCCTTTCTGTTTTTCTTAACTTTTTCTGTTTCTTAGGTTTTTTTCTTGTTCTCAGTTTTTTCTGCTTTAACTCTCCCTTATTCTATCTTTTTCTGTTGTTCTTTGTTCTTTCTGTTTTTCTTTATCTTTCTCTTTGTATTTCTGTTTTTCTTTATACTTGTTCTTTATTCTTTGTTTCTCTTTATCTTTCTCTTTGTATCTCTGTTGTTCTTTTTTCCTTTCTGTTGTTCTTTATTATTTCTCTTTATTTCTCTTGTGTTCTTTACTTTATTCTTTCTTATATCTCTTTAAATGGCACCCCCTTCTCTTTCGACATCCCGTCCTGTTCTGTATTTTTCTCTTTTATGGCACCCCCTTCCTGTAAATCCTTTCTTTTTATACTTTGTCTTTTTTCTGACTTTTCTTGTCCTTTTTTCTCTTAGTTTAGGTTTTAGAGCTCCCTTAGGGTTAGGGCTAGAAGGGGAGGGGGAGGGGGGCAAAGGGGTTAGGGTTAGGAAAAGGTAGTGGGTGGGGGGCTCCCCATAGGGAGAGAGGCAATGGGCAGGGGCACCACCAATCCCATGAGGCACTGGCTGGTTAGGTGTTGGGAAATGAGCAGGCCCGGCTATGCCGGAACCTGAGTGCACGGGCCATCATTGGGACTGGTGTTGGTGCCCCCTGTTCAAAAAATTACCCTTAAGCGGGTGTAGTGCACTGGGGTTGGGCCATTCGCGACGTTTCGGCTTTTCTTAGCCTTCTTCAGGCTGGCCCACCCGCTTTTGTGTTCTGTTTCGCCACTCTGGGCCTTTTATACTGTTCTTTTTCCTTTCTGTTTTTCTTAACTTTTTCTGTTTCTTAGGTTTTTTTCTTGTTCTCAGTTTTTTCTGCTTTAACTCTCCCTTATTCTATCTTTTTCTGTTGTTCTTTGTTCTTTCTGTTTTTCTTTATCTTTCTCTTTGTATTTCTGTTTTTCTTTATACTTGTTCTTTATTCTTTGTTTCTCTTTATCTTTCTCTTTGTATCTCTGTTGTTCTTTTTTCCTTTCTGTTGTTCTTTATTATTTCTCTTTATTTCTCTTGTGTTCTTTACTTTATTCTTTCTTATATCTCTTTAAATGGCACCCCCTTCTCTTTCGACATCCCGTCCTGTTCTGTATTTTTCTCTTTTATGGCACCCCCTTCCTGTAAATCCTTTCTTTTTATACTTTGTCTTTTTTCTGACTTTTCTTGTCCTTTTTTCTCTTAGTTTAGGTTTTAGAGCTCCCTTAGGGTTAGGGCTAGAAGGGGAGGGGGAGGGGGGCAAAGGGGTTAGGGTTAGGAAAAGGTAGTGGGTGGGGGGCTCCCCATAGGGAGAGAGGCAATGGGCAGGGGCACCACCAATCCCATGAGGCACTGGCTGGTTAGGTGTTGGGAAATGAGCAGGCCCGGCTATGCCGGAACCTGAGTGCACGGGCCATCATTGGGACTGGTGTTGGTGCCCCCTGTTCAAAAAATTACCCTTAAGCGGGTGTAGTGCACTGGGGTTGGGCCATTCGCGACGTTTCGGCTTTTCTTAGCCTTCTTCAGGCTGGCCCACCCGCTTTTGTGTTCTGTTTCGCCACTCTGGGCCTTTTATACTGTTCTTTTTCCTTTCTGTTTTTCTTAACTTTTTCTGTTTCTTAGGTTTTTTTCTTGTTCTCAGTTTTTTCTGCTTTAACTCTCCCTTATTCTATCTTTTTCTGTTGTTCTTTGTTCTTTCTGTTTTTCTTTATCTTTCTCTTTGTATTTCTGTTTTTCTTTATACTTGTTCTTTATTCTTTGTTTCTCTTTATCTTTCTCTTTGTATCTCTGTTGTTCTTTTTTCCTTTCTGTTGTTCTTTATTATTTCTCTTTATTTCTCTTGTGTTCTTTACTTTATTCTTTCTTATATCTCTTTAAATGGCACCCCCTTCTCTTTCGACATCCCGTCCTGTTCTGTATTTTTCTCTTTTATGGCACCCCCTTCCTGTAAATCCTTTCTTTTTATACTTTGTCTTTTTTCTGACTTTTCTTGTCCTTTTTTCTCTTAGTTTAGGTTTTAGAGCTCCCTTAGGGTTAGGGCTAGAAGGGGAGGGGGAGGGGGGCAAAGGGGTTAGGGTTAGGAAAAGGTAGTGGGTGGGGGGCTCCCCATAGGGAGAGAGGCAATGGGCAGGGGCACCACCAATCCCATGAGGCACTGGCTGGTTAGGTGTTGGGAAATGAGCAGGCCCGGCTATGCCGGAACCTGAGTGCACGGGCCATCATTGGGACTGGTGTTGGTGCCCCCTGTTCAAAAAATTACCCTTAAGCGGGTGTAGTGCACTGGGGTTGGGCCATTCGCGACGTTTCGGCTTTTCTTAGCCTTCTTCAGGCTGGCCCACCCGCTTTTGTGTTCTGTTTCGCCACTCTGGGCCTTTTATACTGTTCTTTTTCCTTTCTGTTTTTCTTAACTTTTTCTGTTTCTTAGGTTTTTTTCTTGTTCTCAGTTTTTTCTGCTTTAACTCTCCCTTATTCTATCTTTTTCTGTTGTTCTTTGTTCTTTCTGTTTTTCTTTATCTTTCTCTTTGTATTTCTGTTTTTCTTTATACTTGTTCTTTATTCTTTGTTTCTCTTTATCTTTCTCTTTGTATCTCTGTTGTTCTTTTTTCCTTTCTGTTGTTCTTTATTATTTCTCTTTATTTCTCTTGTGTTCTTTACTTTATTCTTTCTTATATCTCTTTAAATGGCACCCCCTTCTCTTTCGACATCCCGTCCTGTTCTGTATTTTTCTCTTTTATGGCACCCCCTTCCTGTAAATCCTTTCTTTTTATACTTTGTCTTTTTTCTGACTTTTCTTGTCCTTTTTTCTCTTAGTTTAGGTTTTAGAGCTCCCTTAGGGTTAGGGCTAGAAGGGGAGGGGGAGGGGGGCAAAGGGGTTAGGGTTAGGAAAAGGTAGTGGGTGGGGGGCTCCCCATAGGGAGAGAGGCAATGGGCAGGGGCACCACCAATCCCATGAGGCACTGGCTGGTTAGGTGTTGGGAAATGAGCAGGCCCGGCTATGCCGGAACCTGAGTGCACGGGCCATCATTGGGACTGGTGTTGGTGCCCCCTGTTCAAAAAATTACCCTTAAGCGGGTGTAGTGCACTGGGGTTGGGCCATTCGCGACGTTTCGGCTTTTCTTAGCCTTCTTCAGGCTGGCCCACCCGCTTTTGTGTTCTGTTTCGCCACTCTGGGCCTTTTATACTGTTCTTTTTCCTTTCTGTTTTTCTTAACTTTTTCTGTTTCTTAGGTTTTTTTCTTGTTCTCAGTTTTTTCTGCTTTAACTCTCCCTTATTCTATCTTTTTCTGTTGTTCTTTGTTCTTTCTGTTTTTCTTTATCTTTCTCTTTGTATTTCTGTTTTTCTTTATACTTGTTCTTTATTCTTTGTTTCTCTTTATCTTTCTCTTTGTATCTCTGTTGTTCTTTTTTCCTTTCTGTTGTTCTTTATTATTTCTCTTTATTTCTCTTGTGTTCTTTACTTTATTCTTTCTTATATCTCTTTAAATGGCACCCCCTTCTCTTTCGACATCCCGTCCTGTTCTGTATTTTTCTCTTTTATGGCACCCCCTTCCTGTAAATCCTTTCTTTTTATACTTTGTCTTTTTTCTGACTTTTCTTGTCCTTTTTTCTCTTAGTTTAGGTTTTAGAGCTCCCTTAGGGTTAGGGCTAGAAGGGGAGGGGGAGGGGGGCAAAGGGGTTAGGGTTAGGAAAAGGTAGTGGGTGGGGGGCTCCCCATAGGGAGAGAGGCAATGGGCAGGGGCACCACCAATCCCATGAGGCACTGGCTGGTTAGGTGTTGGGAAATGAGCAGGCCCGGCTATGCCGGAACCTGAGTGCACGGGCCATCATTGGGACTGGTGTTGGTGCCCCCTGTTCAAAAAATTACCCTTAAGCGGGTGTAGTGCACTGGGGTTGGGCCATTCGCGACGTTTCGGCTTTTCTTAGCCTTCTTCAGGCTGGCCCACCCGCTTTTGTGTTCTGTTTCGCCACTCTGGGCCTTTTATACTGTTCTTTTTCCTTTCTGTTTTTCTTAACTTTTTCTGTTTCTTAGGTTTTTTTCTTGTTCTCAGTTTTTTCTGCTTTAACTCTCCCTTATTCTATCTTTTTCTGTTGTTCTTTGTTCTTTCTGTTTTTCTTTATCTTTCTCTTTGTATTTCTGTTTTTCTTTATACTTGTTCTTTATTCTTTGTTTCTCTTTATCTTTCTCTTTGTATCTCTGTTGTTCTTTTTTCCTTTCTGTTGTTCTTTATTATTTCTCTTTATTTCTCTTGTGTTCTTTACTTTATTCTTTCTTATATCTCTTTAAATGGCACCCCCTTCTCTTTCGACATCCCGTCCTGTTCTGTATTTTTCTCTTTTATGGCACCCCCTTCCTGTAAATCCTTTCTTTTTATACTTTGTCTTTTTTCTGACTTTTCTTGTCCTTTTTTCTCTTAGTTTAGGTTTTAGAGCTCCCTTAGGGTTAGGGCTAGAAGGGGAGGGGGAGGGGGGCAAAGGGGTTAGGGTTAGGAAAAGGTAGTGGGTGGGGGGCTCCCCATAGGGAGAGAGGCAATGGGCAGGGGCACCACCAATCCCATGAGGCACTGGCTGGTTAGGTGTTGGGAAATGAGCAGGCCCGGCTATGCCGGAACCTGAGTGCACGGGCCATCATTGGGACTGGTGTTGGTGCCCCCTGTTCAAAAAATTACCCTTAAGCGGGTGTAGTGCACTGGGGTTGGGCCATTCGCGACGTTTCGGCTTTTCTTAGCCTTCTTCAGGCTGGCCCACCCGCTTTTGTGTTCTGTTTCGCCACTCTGGGCCTTTTATACTGTTCTTTTTCCTTTCTGTTTTTCTTAACTTTTTCTGTTTCTTAGGTTTTTTTCTTGTTCTCAGTTTTTTCTGCTTTAACTCTCCCTTATTCTATCTTTTTCTGTTGTTCTTTGTTCTTTCTGTTTTTCTTTATCTTTCTCTTTGTATTTCTGTTTTTCTTTATACTTGTTCTTTATTCTTTGTTTCTCTTTATCTTTCTCTTTGTATCTCTGTTGTTCTTTTTTCCTTTCTGTTGTTCTTTATTATTTCTCTTTATTTCTCTTGTGTTCTTTACTTTATTCTTTCTTATATCTCTTTAAATGGCACCCCCTTCTCTTTCGACATCCCGTCCTGTTCTGTATTTTTCTCTTTTATGGCACCCCCTTCCTGTAAATCCTTTCTTTTTATACTTTGTCTTTTTTCTGACTTTTCTTGTCCTTTTTTCTCTTAGTTTAGGTTTTAGAGCTCCCTTAGGGTTAGGGCTAGAAGGGGAGGGGGAGGGGGGCAAAGGGGTTAGGGTTAGGAAAAGGTAGTGGGTGGGGGGCTCCCCATAGGGAGAGAGGCAATGGGCAGGGGCACCACCAATCCCATGAGGCACTGGCTGGTTAGGTGTTGGGAAATGAGCAGGCCCGGCTATGCCGGAACCTGAGTGCACGGGCCATCATTGGGACTGGTGTTGGTGCCCCCTGTTCAAAAAATTACCCTTAAGCGGGTGTAGTGCACTGGGGTTGGGCCATTCGCGACGTTTCGGCTTTTCTTAGCCTTCTTCAGGCTGGCCCACCCGCTTTTGTGTTCTGTTTCGCCACTCTGGGCCTTTTATACTGTTCTTTTTCCTTTCTGTTTTTCTTAACTTTTTCTGTTTCTTAGGTTTTTTTCTTGTTCTCAGTTTTTTCTGCTTTAACTCTCCCTTATTCTATCTTTTTCTGTTGTTCTTTGTTCTTTCTGTTTTTCTTTATCTTTCTCTTTGTATTTCTGTTTTTCTTTATACTTGTTCTTTATTCTTTGTTTCTCTTTATCTTTCTCTTTGTATCTCTGTTGTTCTTTTTTCCTTTCTGTTGTTCTTTATTATTTCTCTTTATTTCTCTTGTGTTCTTTACTTTATTCTTTCTTATATCTCTTTAAATGGCACCCCCTTCTCTTTCGACATCCCGTCCTGTTCTGTATTTTTCTCTTTTATGGCACCCCCTTCCTGTAAATCCTTTCTTTTTATACTTTGTCTTTTTTCTGACTTTTCTTGTCCTTTTTTCTCTTAGTTTAGGTTTTAGAGCTCCCTTAGGGTTAGGGCTAGAAGGGGAGGGGGAGGGGGGCAAAGGGGTTAGGGTTAGGAAAAGGTAGTGGGTGGGGGGCTCCCCATAGGGAGAGAGGCAATGGGCAGGGGCACCACCAATCCCATGAGGCACTGGCTGGTTAGGTGTTGGGAAATGAGCAGGCCCGGCTATGCCGGAACCTGAGTGCACGGGCCATCATTGGGACTGGTGTTGGTGCCCCCTGTTCAAAAAATTACCCTTAAGCGGGTGTAGTGCACTGGGGTTGGGCCATTCGCGACGTTTCGGCTTTTCTTAGCCTTCTTCAGGCTGGCCCACCCGCTTTTGTGTTCTGTTTCGCCACTCTGGGCCTTTTATACTGTTCTTTTTCCTTTCTGTTTTTCTTAACTTTTTCTGTTTCTTAGGTTTTTTTCTTGTTCTCAGTTTTTTCTGCTTTAACTCTCCCTTATTCTATCTTTTTCTGTTGTTCTTTGTTCTTTCTGTTTTTCTTTATCTTTCTCTTTGTATTTCTGTTTTTCTTTATACTTGTTCTTTATTCTTTGTTTCTCTTTATCTTTCTCTTTGTATCTCTGTTGTTCTTTTTTCCTTTCTGTTGTTCTTTATTATTTCTCTTTATTTCTCTTGTGTTCTTTACTTTATTCTTTCTTATATCTCTTTAAATGGCACCCCCTTCTCTTTCGACATCCCGTCCTGTTCTGTATTTTTCTCTTTTATGGCACCCCCTTCCTGTAAATCCTTTCTTTTTATACTTTGTCTTTTTTCTGACTTTTCTTGTCCTTTTTTCTCTTAGTTTAGGTTTTAGAGCTCCCTTAGGGTTAGGGCTAGAAGGGGAGGGGGAGGGGGGCAAAGGGGTTAGGGTTAGGAAAAGGTAGTGGGTGGGGGGCTCCCCATAGGGAGAGAGGCAATGGGCAGGGGCACCACCAATCCCATGAGGCACTGGCTGGTTAGGTGTTGGGAAATGAGCAGGCCCGGCTATGCCGGAACCTGAGTGCACGGGCCATCATTGGGACTGGTGTTGGTGCCCCCTGTTCAAAAAATTACCCTTAAGCGGGTGTAGTGCACTGGGGTTGGGCCATTCGCGACGTTTCGGCTTTTCTTAGCCTTCTTCAGGCTGGCCCACCCGCTTTTGTGTTCTGTTTCGCCACTCTGGGCCTTTTATACTGTTCTTTTTCCTTTCTGTTTTTCTTAACTTTTTCTGTTTCTTAGGTTTTTTTCTTGTTCTCAGTTTTTTCTGGGGGGTTAGGGTTAGGGGGTTAGGGTTAGGGGGTTAGGGTTAGGGGGTTAGGGTTAGGGTTAGGGTTAGGGTTAGGGGTTAGGGTTAGGGTTAGGGTTAGGATGAGGAAAATAATCCCTTCTCCGAAAGGAAAAGGAGCGTGCACGGTCCATCCCTCCCTGCGGCCCTCCGTACCCGTCCCAGAAGACTTGGCGGTCACGTTGGCGGCGGCGGCCATAGCGTACCACCGTCCAGCCATCGTCCATGGCGTCCAGAATTTTTTTTGTCTTTTTTCTTTTTTCCAAAAAAAATTAAATGTGCTTCACAAAATATATTTAATTAATTTTAATGTGAACAAAAAACGCTTTCCAAAATGTGGAAAGGAAAAAGTCACTTAAAAACAGTAAACAACAAAAGAAGGTGTGCCAAAAAAAACTGTTTATTTAAAAATAAACACAAAAAACACAACGTTTCGACCGTACACGGTCTTCTTCAGGTGTGGCACACAGAAAACTGTAAGCTAGGTTAGCTGGCAACAGTTGGACTGGCAGAGATGTGCTCTCATCGAGTGCCGAGTGGAAAATGAGCTCCTGTGTGAGCTCCGCCTTTTATATTCTCCCCTCGGCTGTGTAAAATCCCATTCGTCTTTTTTAACTTTGGTTCGGTAAAAATGAATCTGGTCTTTATTTTTTAATCTACATTACATTTTAACTGTTTTTTAGCCAAAAATAACATATTTGCACTCCATGAAATTACTGTTAATGAATTTTAAAGCCAAATTAATTTAATCACTGTTTTTATTCCCAATTTGTTTTTAAGTCATTTTTAACTGTAAATAGTCTTGCAAACCCTATGAATTGTGTTGATAAATTTATGAACCCTGGTTTTTAGAATTTTTAAGCCAATCTTCCAATTTCTCACTAATTAAATTCCCCCTTTATTAAATAATACATACCGAGGGTCAGGAGGTGGGGATAAAGTGGTTAGGGTTAGGGCTAACATACAGGGCTGGGGTTAGGGTTAGGATAAGACAAAGGACTGGGGTTAGACTAACATAGGGCTTACATTGAGGTTAGGTTTAGGGATGGGGCTTGGGTTGGGGCTAGGGTAGTGTAAAACATTGGAGAACAAAAAGGGGGGGTTTTGGGGTCAGGGTTAGGGTTAGGGGTTAGGGTTAGGGTTAGGGTTAGGGTTAGGGTTAGGGTTAGGGTAGGGTTAGGGTTAGGGTTAGGGGGTTAGGGTTAGGGTTAGGGTTAGGGGTTAGGGTTAGGGTTAGGGTTAGGGTTAGGGTTAGGGTTAGGGGGTTAGGGTTAGGGTTAGGGGTTAGGGTTAGGGTTAGGGGTTAGGGTTAGGGTTAGGGGGGTTAGGGGGTTAGGGTTAGGGTTAGGGTTAGGGTTAGGGGTTAGAGGGTTAGGGTTAGGGTTAGGGTTAGGGTTAGGGTTAGGGTTAGGGGTTAGGGTTAGGGGTTAGGATTTGAGAAAGGACTGGGGCCCCAGCAATGCTGGAGACCCACAAGTGCACGGTCCATCGTGGAACGGGGGATGGTGCCCCCACCAACATAATTGTTCAAAAAATTGCCCATCACGGGAGTTTAGTAGGCCATCAATCTTTTTGTTGAGCTCTTCTTCGCGACGTTTCGGCGTCTGTAACGCCTTCTTCAGGCTGGAGCTCAATGAATTTGAATTTTTAAGAGTCCCTCTCTGGGTTTTATCTCTCTGTTCTTAATAAAGTTTTTATCCCTTTTCTCTGTGTCCCGTGTGGTCTTTTATTCCCTTGCAGGCAGGCTTTTTAAGTGACATTTATTTATTTATTCCTATCCTTTGTGGATTTTTAATTCTTTCTGGGTGCCATGAATTTAGGGGGTTAAGTAGGGTTAGGGTTAGGCGAGAAGAGAGGAGTGGTTAAGTTTAGGGCAAGACCCCTGGGCCAGGGTCCTCTCCCTTCTGCCTACCCACCAAAAATTAAGTTATGAAATTTAAATTGTACCCAATTGGGGTTTACTGTGTGGCCAACAGGCATCGTGGGGCCCCTTCGCTGAGGGGTACAGCCCCAAGCAGGAAGAACCGCCTCCCCACACACTGGCATCACGGATCCCTTCCAGAGACCAATTTCCAAGTCTAGGTCTCGCCAATAGGCATCACGGGTCCCCTTCCAGGACCAATTCCCAATCCTAGGTCTCACCAATGTGTGCATTGGGGGACTCCCCAACCAAGAGACCGACCCCTGAGAGACCAGGGTCCGACTTCCGTTACGTGGTCTCACCTGGTGGCTAGGAAAAGAAGGTAAAGGGCACCGCCCATCCCACGAGGCACAGGCGAGTTAGGATTTGAGAAAGGACTGGGGCCCCAGCAATGCTGGAGACCCACAAGTGCACGGTCCATCGTGGAACGGGGGATGGTGCCCCCACCAACATAATTGTTCAAAAAATTGCCCATCACGGGAGTTTAGTAGGCCATCAATCTTTTTGTTGAGCTCTTCTTCGCGACGTTTCGGCGTCTGTAACGCCTTCTTCAGGCTGGAGCTCAATGAATTTGAATTTTTAAGAGTCCCTCTCTGGGTTTTATCTCTCTGTTCTTAATAAAGTTTTTATCCCTTTTCTCTGTGTCCCGTGTGGTCTTTTATTCCCTTGCAGGCAGGCTTTTTAAGTGACATTTATTTATTTATTCCTATCCTTTGTGGATTTTTAATTCTTTCTGGGTGCCATGAATTTAGGGGGTTAAGTAGGGTTAGGGTTAGGCGAGAAGAGAGGAGTGGTTAAGTTTAGGGCAAGACCCCTGGGCCAGGGTCCTCTCCCTTCTGCCTACCCACCAAAAATTAAGTTATGAAATTTAAATTGTACCCAATTGGGGTTTACTGTGTGGCCAACAGGCATCGTGGGGCCCCTTCGCTGAGGGGTACAGCCCCAAGCAGGAAGAACCGCCTCCCCACACACTGGCATCACGGATCCCTTCCAGAGACCAATTTCCAAGTCTAGGTCTCGCCAATAGGCATCACGGGTCCCCTTCCAGGACCAATTCCCAATCCTAGGTCTCACCAATGTGTGCATTGGGGGACTCCCCAACCAAGAGACCGACCCCTGAGAGACCAGGGTCCGACTTCCGTTACGTGGTCTCACCTGGTGGCTAGGAAAAGAAGGTAAAGGGCACCGCCCATCCCACGAGGCACAGGCGAGTTAGGATTTGAGAAAGGACTGGGGCCCCAGCAATGCTGGAGACCCACAAGTGCACGGTCCATCGTGGAACGGGGGATGGTGCCCCCACCAACATAATTGTTCAAAAAATTGCCCATCACGGGAGTTTAGTAGGCCATCAATCTTTTTGTTGAGCTCTTCTTCGCGACGTTTCGGCGTCTGTAACGCCTTCTTCAGGCTGGAGCTCAATGAATTTGAATTTTTAAGAGTCCCTCTCTGGGTTTTATCTCTCTGTTCTTAATAAAGTTTTTATCCCTTTTCTCTGTGTCCCGTGTGGTCTTTTATTCCCTTGCAGGCAGGCTTTTTAAGTGACATTTATTTATTTATTCCTATCCTTTGTGGATTTTTAATTCTTTCTGGGTGCCATGAATTTAGGGGGTTAAGTAGGGTTAGGGTTAGGCGAGAAGAGAGGAGTGGTTAAGTTTAGGGCAAGACCCCTGGGCCAGGGTCCTCTCCCTTCTGCCTACCCACCAAAAATTAAGTTATGAAATTTAAATTGTACCCAATTGGGGTTTACTGTGTGGCCAACAGGCATCGTGGGGCCCCTTCGCTGAGGGGTACAGCCCCAAGCAGGAAGAACCGCCTCCCCACACACTGGCATCACGGATCCCTTCCAGAGACCAATTTCCAAGTCTAGGTCTCGCCAATAGGCATCACGGGTCCCCTTCCAGGACCAATTCCCAATCCTAGGTCTCACCAATGTGTGCATTGGGGGACTCCCCAACCAAGAGACCGACCCCTGAGAGACCAGGGTCCGACTTCCGTTACGTGGTCTCACCTGGTGGCTAGGAAAAGAAGGTAAAGGGCACCGCCCATCCCACGAGGCACAGGCGAGTTAGGATTTGAGAAAGGACTGGGGCCCCAGCAATGCTGGAGACCCACAAGTGCACGGTCCATCGTGGAACGGGGGATGGTGCCCCCACCAACATAATTGTTCAAAAAATTGCCCATCACGGGAGTTTAGTAGGCCATCAATCTTTTTGTTGAGCTCTTCTTCGCGACGTTTCGGCGTCTGTAACGCCTTCTTCAGGCTGGAGCTCAATGAATTTGAATTTTTAAGAGTCCCTCTCTGGGTTTTATCTCTCTGTTCTTAATAAAGTTTTTATCCCTTTTCTCTGTGTCCCGTGTGGTCTTTTATTCCCTTGCAGGCAGGCTTTTTAAGTGACATTTATTTATTTATTCCTATCCTTTGTGGATTTTTAATTCTTTCTGGGTGCCATGAATTTAGGGGGTTAAGTAGGGTTAGGGTTAGGCGAGAAGAGAGGAGTGGTTAAGTTTAGGGCAAGACCCCTGGGCCAGGGTCCTCTCCCTTCTGCCTACCCACCAAAAATTAAGTTATGAAATTTAAATTGTACCCAATTGGGGTTTACTGTGTGGCCAACAGGCATCGTGGGGCCCCTTCGCTGAGGGGTACAGCCCCAAGCAGGAAGAACCGCCTCCCCACACACTGGCATCACGGATCCCTTCCAGAGACCAATTTCCAAGTCTAGGTCTCGCCAATAGGCATCACGGGTCCCCTTCCAGGACCAATTCCCAATCCTAGGTCTCACCAATGTGTGCATTGGGGGACTCCCCAACCAAGAGACCGACCCCTGAGAGACCAGGGTCCGACTTCCGTTACGTGGTCTCACCTGGTGGCTAGGAAAAGAAGGTAAAGGGCACCGCCCATCCCACGAGGCACAGGCGAGTTAGGATTTGAGAAAGGACTGGGGCCCCAGCAATGCTGGAGACCCACAAGTGCACGGTCCATCGTGGAACGGGGGATGGTGCCCCCACCAACATAATTGTTCAAAAAATTGCCCATCACGGGAGTTTAGTAGGCCATCAATCTTTTTGTTGAGCTCTTCTTCGCGACGTTTCGGCGTCTGTAACGCCTTCTTCAGGCTGGAGCTCAATGAATTTGAATTTTTAAGAGTCCCTCTCTGGGTTTTATCTCTCTGTTCTTAATAAAGTTTTTATCCCTTTTCTCTGTGTCCCGTGTGGTCTTTTATTCCCTTGCAGGCAGGCTTTTTAAGTGACATTTATTTATTTATTCCTATCCTTTGTGGATTTTTAATTCTTTCTGGGTGCCATGAATTTAGGGGGTTAAGTAGGGTTAGGGTTAGGCGAGAAGAGAGGAGTGGTTAAGTTTAGGGCAAGACCCCTGGGCCAGGGTCCTCTCCCTTCTGCCTACCCACCAAAAATTAAGTTATGAAATTTAAATTGTACCCAATTGGGGTTTACTGTGTGGCCAACAGGCATCGTGGGGCCCCTTCGCTGAGGGGTACAGCCCCAAGCAGGAAGAACCGCCTCCCCACACACTGGCATCACGGATCCCTTCCAGAGACCAATTTCCAAGTCTAGGTCTCGCCAATAGGCATCACGGGTCCCCTTCCAGGACCAATTCCCAATCCTAGGTCTCACCAATGTGTGCATTGGGGGACTCCCCAACCAAGAGACCGACCCCTGAGAGACCAGGGTCCGACTTCCGTTACGTGGTCTCACCTGGTGGCTAGGAAAAGAAGGTAAAGGGCACCGCCCATCCCACGAGGCACAGGCGAGTTAGGATTTGAGAAAGGACTGGGGCCCCAGCAATGCTGGAGACCCACAAGTGCACGGTCCATCGTGGAACGGGGGATGGTGCCCCCACCAACATAATTGTTCAAAAAATTGCCCATCACGGGAGTTTAGTAGGCCATCAATCTTTTTGTTGAGCTCTTCTTCGCGACGTTTCGGCGTCTGTAACGCCTTCTTCAGGCTGGAGCTCAATGAATTTGAATTTTTAAGAGTCCCTCTCTGGGTTTTATCTCTCTGTTCTTAATAAAGTTTTTATCCCTTTTCTCTGTGTCCCGTGTGGTCTTTTATTCCCTTGCAGGCAGGCTTTTTAAGTGACATTTATTTATTTATTCCTATCCTTTGTGGATTTTTAATTCTTTCTGGGTGCCATGAATTTAGGGGGTTAAGTAGGGTTAGGGTTAGGCGAGAAGAGAGGAGTGGTTAAGTTTAGGGCAAGACCCCTGGGCCAGGGTCCTCTCCCTTCTGCCTACCCACCAAAAATTAAGTTATGAAATTTAAATTGTACCCAATTGGGGTTTACTGTGTGGCCAACAGGCATCGTGGGGCCCCTTCGCTGAGGGGTACAGCCCCAAGCAGGAAGAACCGCCTCCCCACACACTGGCATCACGGATCCCTTCCAGAGACCAATTTCCAAGTCTAGGTCTCGCCAATAGGCATCACGGGTCCCCTTCCAGGACCAATTCCCAATCCTAGGTCTCACCAATGTGTGCATTGGGGGACTCCCCAACCAAGAGACCGACCCCTGAGAGACCAGGGTCCGACTTCCGTTACGTGGTCTCACCTGGTGGCTAGGAAAAGAAGGTAAAGGGCACCGCCCATCCCACGAGGCACAGGCGAGTTAGGATTTGAGAAAGGACTGGGGCCCCAGCAATGCTGGAGACCCACAAGTGCACGGTCCATCGTGGAACGGGGGATGGTGCCCCCACCAACATAATTGTTCAAAAAATTGCCCATCACGGGAGTTTAGTAGGCCATCAATCTTTTTGTTGAGCTCTTCTTCGCGACGTTTCGGCGTCTGTAACGCCTTCTTCAGGCTGGAGCTCAATGAATTTGAATTTTTAAGAGTCCCTCTCTGGGTTTTATCTCTCTGTTCTTAATAAAGTTTTTATCCCTTTTCTCTGTGTCCCGTGTGGTCTTTTATTCCCTTGCAGGCAGGCTTTTTAAGTGACATTTATTTATTTATTCCTATCCTTTGTGGATTTTTAATTCTTTCTGGGTGCCATGAATTTAGGGGGTTAAGTAGGGTTAGGGTTAGGCGAGAAGAGAGGAGTGGTTAAGTTTAGGGCAAGACCCCTGGGCCAGGGTCCTCTCCCTTCTGCCTACCCACCAAAAATTAAGTTATGAAATTTAAATTGTACCCAATTGGGGTTTACTGTGTGGCCAACAGGCATCGTGGGGCCCCTTCGCTGAGGGGTACAGCCCCAAGCAGGAAGAACCGCCTCCCCACACACTGGCATCACGGATCCCTTCCAGAGACCAATTTCCAAGTCTAGGTCTCGCCAATAGGCATCACGGGTCCCCTTCCAGGACCAATTCCCAATCCTAGGTCTCACCAATGTGTGCATTGGGGGACTCCCCAACCAAGAGACCGACCCCTGAGAGACCAGGGTCCGACTTCCGTTACGTGGTCTCACCTGGTGGCTAGGAAAAGAAGGTAAAGGGCACCGCCCATCCCACGAGGCACAGGCGAGTTAGGATTTGAGAAAGGACTGGGGCCCCAGCAATGCTGGAGACCCACAAGTGCACGGTCCATCGTGGAACGGGGGATGGTGCCCCCACCAACATAATTGTTCAAAAAATTGCCCATCACGGGAGTTTAGTAGGCCATCAATCTTTTTGTTGAGCTCTTCTTCGCGACGTTTCGGCGTCTGTAACGCCTTCTTCAGGCTGGAGCTCAATGAATTTGAATTTTTAAGAGTCCCTCTCTGGGTTTTATCTCTCTGTTCTTAATAAAGTTTTTATCCCTTTTCTCTGTGTCCCGTGTGGTCTTTTATTCCCTTGCAGGCAGGCTTTTTAAGTGACATTTATTTATTTATTCCTATCCTTTGTGGATTTTTAATTCTTTCTGGGTGCCATGAATTTAGGGGGTTAAGTAGGGTTAGGGTTAGGCGAGAAGAGAGGAGTGGTTAAGTTTAGGGCAAGACCCCTGGGCCAGGGTCCTCTCCCTTCTGCCTACCCACCAAAAATTAAGTTATGAAATTTAAATTGTACCCAATTGGGGTTTACTGTGTGGCCAACAGGCATCGTGGGGCCCCTTCGCTGAGGGGTACAGCCCCAAGCAGGAAGAACCGCCTCCCCACACACTGGCATCACGGATCCCTTCCAGAGACCAATTTCCAAGTCTAGGTCTCGCCAATAGGCATCACGGGTCCCCTTCCAGGACCAATTCCCAATCCTAGGTCTCACCAATGTGTGCATTGGGGGACTCCCCAACCAAGAGACCGACCCCTGAGAGACCAGGGTCCGACTTCCGTTACGTGGTCTCACCTGGTGGCTAGGAAAAGAAGGTAAAGGGCACCGCCCATCCCACGAGGCACAGGCGAGTTAGGATTTGAGAAAGGACTGGGGCCCCAGCAATGCTGGAGACCCACAAGTGCACGGTCCATCGTGGAACGGGGGATGGTGCCCCCACCAACATAATTGTTCAAAAAATTGCCCATCACGGGAGTTTAGTAGGCCATCAATCTTTTTGTTGAGCTCTTCTTCGCGACGTTTCGGCGTCTGTAACGCCTTCTTCAGGCTGGAGCTCAATGAATTTGAATTTTTAAGAGTCCCTCTCTGGGTTTTATCTCTCTGTTCTTAATAAAGTTTTTATCCCTTTTCTCTGTGTCCCGTGTGGTCTTTTATTCCCTTGCAGGCAGGCTTTTTAAGTGACATTTATTTATTTATTCCTATCCTTTGTGGATTTTTAATTCTTTCTGGGTGCCATGAATTTAGGGGGTTAAGTAGGGTTAGGGTTAGGCGAGAAGAGAGGAGTGGTTAAGTTTAGGGCAAGACCCCTGGGCCAGGGTCCTCTCCCTTCTGCCTACCCACCAAAAATTAAGTTATGAAATTTAAATTGTACCCAATTGGGGTTTACTGTGTGGCCAACAGGCATCGTGGGGCCCCTTCGCTGAGGGGTACAGCCCCAAGCAGGAAGAACCGCCTCCCCACACACTGGCATCACGGATCCCTTCCAGAGACCAATTTCCAAGTCTAGGTCTCGCCAATAGGCATCACGGGTCCCCTTCCAGGACCAATTCCCAATCCTAGGTCTCACCAATGTGTGCATTGGGGGACTCCCCAACCAAGAGACCGACCCCTGAGAGACCAGGGTCCGACTTCCGTTACGTGGTCTCACCTGGTGGCTAGGAAAAGAAGGTAAAGGGCACCGCCCATCCCACGAGGCACAGGCGAGTTAGGATTTGAGAAAGGACTGGGGCCCCAGCAATGCTGGAGACCCACAAGTGCACGGTCCATCGTGGAACGGGGGATGGTGCCCCCACCAACATAATTGTTCAAAAAATTGCCCATCACGGGAGTTTAGTAGGCCATCAATCTTTTTGTTGAGCTCTTCTTCGCGACGTTTCGGCGTCTGTAACGCCTTCTTCAGGCTGGAGCTCAATGAATTTGAATTTTTAAGAGTCCCTCTCTGGGTTTTATCTCTCTGTTCTTAATAAAGTTTTTATCCCTTTTCTCTGTGTCCCGTGTGGTCTTTTATTCCCTTGCAGGCAGGCTTTTTAAGTGACATTTATTTATTTATTCCTATCCTTTGTGGATTTTTAATTCTTTCTGGGTGCCATGAATTTAGGGGGTTAAGTAGGGTTAGGGTTAGGCGAGAAGAGAGGAGTGGTTAAGTTTAGGGCAAGACCCCTGGGCCAGGGTCCTCTCCCTTCTGCCTACCCACCAAAAATTAAGTTATGAAATTTAAATTGTACCCAATTGGGGTTTACTGTGTGGCCAACAGGCATCGTGGGGCCCCTTCGCTGAGGGGTACAGCCCCAAGCAGGAAGAACCGCCTCCCCACACACTGGCATCACGGATCCCTTCCAGAGACCAATTTCCAAGTCTAGGTCTCGCCAATAGGCATCACGGGTCCCCTTCCAGGACCAATTCCCAATCCTAGGTCTCACCAATGTGTGCATTGGGGGACTCCCCAACCAAGAGACCGACCCCTGAGAGACCAGGGTCCGACTTCCGTTACGTGGTCTCACCTGGTGGCTAGGAAAAGAAGGTAAAGGGCACCGCCCATCCCACGAGGCACAGGCGAGTTAGGATTTGAGAAAGGACTGGGGCCCCAGCAATGCTGGAGACCCACAAGTGCACGGTCCATCGTGGAACGGGGGATGGTGCCCCCACCAACATAATTGTTCAAAAAATTGCCCATCACGGGAGTTTAGTAGGCCATCAATCTTTTTGTTGAGCTCTTCTTCGCGACGTTTCGGCGTCTGTAACGCCTTCTTCAGGCTGGAGCTCAATGAATTTGAATTTTTAAGAGTCCCTCTCTGGGTTTTATCTCTCTGTTCTTAATAAAGTTTTTATCCCTTTTCTCTGTGTCCCGTGTGGTCTTTTATTCCCTTGCAGGCAGGCTTTTTAAGTGACATTTATTTATTTATTCCTATCCTTTGTGGATTTTTAATTCTTTCTGGGTGCCATGAATTTAGGGGGTTAAGTAGGGTTAGGGTTAGGCGAGAAGAGAGGAGTGGTTAAGTTTAGGGCAAGACCCCTGGGCCAGGGTCCTCTCCCTTCTGCCTACCCACCAAAAATTAAGTTATGAAATTTAAATTGTACCCAATTGGGGTTTACTGTGTGGCCAACAGGCATCGTGGGGCCCCTTCGCTGAGGGGTACAGCCCCAAGCAGGAAGAACCGCCTCCCCACACACTGGCATCACGGATCCCTTCCAGAGACCAATTTCCAAGTCTAGGTCTCGCCAATAGGCATCACGGGTCCCCTTCCAGGACCAATTCCCAATCCTAGGTCTCACCAATGTGTGCATTGGGGGACTCCCCAACCAAGAGACCGACCCCTGAGAGACCAGGGTCCGACTTCCGTTACGTGGTCTCACCTGGTGGCTAGGAAAAGAAGGTAAAGGGCACCGCCCATCCCACGAGGCACAGGCGAGTTAGGATTTGAGAAAGGACTGGGGCCCCAGCAATGCTGGAGACCCACAAGTGCACGGTCCATCGTGGAACGGGGGATGGTGCCCCCACCAACATAATTGTTCAAAAAATTGCCCATCACGGGAGTTTAGTAGGCCATCAATCTTTTTGTTGAGCTCTTCTTCGCGACGTTTCGGCGTCTGTAACGCCTTCTTCAGGCTGGAGCTCAATGAATTTGAATTTTTAAGAGTCCCTCTCTGGGTTTTATCTCTCTGTTCTTAATAAAGTTTTTATCCCTTTTCTCTGTGTCCCGTGTGGTCTTTTATTCCCTTGCAGGCAGGCTTTTTAAGTGACATTTATTTATTTATTCCTATCCTTTGTGGATTTTTAATTCTTTCTGGGTGCCATGAATTTAGGGGGTTAAGTAGGGTTAGGGTTAGGCGAGAAGAGAGGAGTGGTTAAGTTTAGGGCAAGACCCCTGGGCCAGGGTCCTCTCCCTTCTGCCTACCCACCAAAAATTAAGTTATGAAATTTAAATTGTACCCAATTGGGGTTTACTGTGTGGCCAACAGGCATCGTGGGGCCCCTTCGCTGAGGGGTACAGCCCCAAGCAGGAAGAACCGCCTCCCCACACACTGGCATCACGGATCCCTTCCAGAGACCAATTTCCAAGTCTAGGTCTCGCCAATAGGCATCACGGGTCCCCTTCCAGGACCAATTCCCAATCCTAGGTCTCACCAATGTGTGCATTGGGGGACTCCCCAACCAAGAGACCGACCCCTGAGAGACCAGGGTCCGACTTCCGTTACGTGGTCTCACCTGGTGGCTAGGAAAAGAAGGTAAAGGGCACCGCCCATCCCACGAGGCACAGGCGAGTTAGGATTTGAGAAAGGACTGGGGCCCCAGCAATGCTGGAGACCCACAAGTGCACGGTCCATCGTGGAACGGGGGATGGTGCCCCCACCAACATAATTGTTCAAAAAATTGCCCATCACGGGAGTTTAGTAGGCCATCAATCTTTTTGTTGAGCTCTTCTTCGCGACGTTTCGGCGTCTGTAACGCCTTCTTCAGGCTGGAGCTCAATGAATTTGAATTTTTAAGAGTCCCTCTCTGGGTTTTATCTCTCTGTTCTTAATAAAGTTTTTATCCCTTTTCTCTGTGTCCCGTGTGGTCTTTTATTCCCTTGCAGGCAGGCTTTTTAAGTGACATTTATTTATTTATTCCTATCCTTTGTGGATTTTTAATTCTTTCTGGGTGCCATGAATTTAGGGGGTTAAGTAGGGTTAGGGTTAGGCGAGAAGAGAGGAGTGGTTAAGTTTAGGGCAAGACCCCTGGGCCAGGGTCCTCTCCCTTCTGCCTACCCACCAAAAATTAAGTTATGAAATTTAAATTGTACCCAATTGGGGTTTACTGTGTGGCCAACAGGCATCGTGGGGCCCCTTCGCTGAGGGGTACAGCCCCAAGCAGGAAGAACCGCCTCCCCACACACTGGCATCACGGATCCCTTCCAGAGACCAATTTCCAAGTCTAGGTCTCGCCAATAGGCATCACGGGTCCCCTTCCAGGACCAATTCCCAATCCTAGGTCTCACCAATGTGTGCATTGGGGGACTCCCCAACCAAGAGACCGACCCCTGAGAGACCAGGGTCCGACTTCCGTTACGTGGTCTCACCTGGTGGCTAGGAAAAGAAGGTAAAGGGCACCGCCCATCCCACGAGGCACAGGCGAGTTAGGATTTGAGAAAGGACTGGGGCCCCAGCAATGCTGGAGACCCACAAGTGCACGGTCCATCGTGGAACGGGGGATGGTGCCCCCACCAACATAATTGTTCAAAAAATTGCCCATCACGGGAGTTTAGTAGGCCATCAATCTTTTTGTTGAGCTCTTCTTCGCGACGTTTCGGCGTCTGTAACGCCTTCTTCAGGCTGGAGCTCAATGAATTTGAATTTTTAAGAGTCCCTCTCTGGGTTTTATCTCTCTGTTCTTAATAAAGTTTTTATCCCTTTTCTCTGTGTCCCGTGTGGTCTTTTATTCCCTTGCAGGCAGGCTTTTTAAGTGACATTTATTTATTTATTCCTATCCTTTGTGGATTTTTAATTCTTTCTGGGTGCCATGAATTTAGGGGGTTAAGTAGGGTTAGGGTTAGGCGAGAAGAGAGGAGTGGTTAAGTTTAGGGCAAGACCCCTGGGCCAGGGTCCTCTCCCTTCTGCCTACCCACCAAAAATTAAGTTATGAAATTTAAATTGTACCCAATTGGGGTTTACTGTGTGGCCAACAGGCATCGTGGGGCCCCTTCGCTGAGGGGTACAGCCCCAAGCAGGAAGAACCGCCTCCCCACACACTGGCATCACGGATCCCTTCCAGAGACCAATTTCCAAGTCTAGGTCTCGCCAATAGGCATCACGGGTCCCCTTCCAGGACCAATTCCCAATCCTAGGTCTCACCAATGTGTGCATTGGGGGACTCCCCAACCAAGAGACCGACCCCTGAGAGACCAGGGTCCGACTTCCGTTACGTGGTCTCACCTGGTGGCTAGGAAAAGAAGGTAAAGGGCACCGCCCATCCCACGAGGCACAGGCGAGTTAGGATTTGAGAAAGGACTGGGGCCCCAGCAATGCTGGAGACCCACAAGTGCACGGTCCATCGTGGAACGGGGGATGGTGCCCCCACCAACATAATTGTTCAAAAAATTGCCCATCACGGGAGTTTAGTAGGCCATCAATCTTTTTGTTGAGCTCTTCTTCGCGACGTTTCGGCGTCTGTAACGCCTTCTTCAGGCTGGAGCTCAATGAATTTGAATTTTTAAGAGTCCCTCTCTGGGTTTTATCTCTCTGTTCTTAATAAAGTTTTTATCCCTTTTCTCTGTGTCCCGTGTGGTCTTTTATTCCCTTGCAGGCAGGCTTTTTAAGTGACATTTATTTATTTATTCCTATCCTTTGTGGATTTTTAATTCTTTCTGGGTGCCATGAATTTAGGGGGTTAAGTAGGGTTAGGGTTAGGCGAGAAGAGAGGAGTGGTTAAGTTTAGGGCAAGACCCCTGGGCCAGGGTCCTCTCCCTTCTGCCTACCCACCAAAAATTAAGTTATGAAATTTAAATTGTACCCAATTGGGGTTTACTGTGTGGCCAACAGGCATCGTGGGGCCCCTTCGCTGAGGGGTACAGCCCCAAGCAGGAAGAACCGCCTCCCCACACACTGGCATCACGGATCCCTTCCAGAGACCAATTTCCAAGTCTAGGTCTCGCCAATAGGCATCACGGGTCCCCTTCCAGGACCAATTCCCAATCCTAGGTCTCACCAATGTGTGCATTGGGGGACTCCCCAACCAAGAGACCGACCCCTGAGAGACCAGGGTCCGACTTCCGTTACGTGGTCTCACCTGGTGGCTAGGAAAAGAAGGTAAAGGGCACCGCCCATCCCACGAGGCACAGGCGAGTTAGGATTTGAGAAAGGACTGGGGCCCCAGCAATGCTGGAGACCCACAAGTGCACGGTCCATCGTGGAACGGGGGATGGTGCCCCCACCAACATAATTGTTCAAAAAATTGCCCATCACGGGAGTTTAGTAGGCCATCAATCTTTTTGTTGAGCTCTTCTTCGCGACGTTTCGGCGTCTGTAACGCCTTCTTCAGGCTGGAGCTCAATGAATTTGAATTTTTAAGAGTCCCTCTCTGGGTTTTATCTCTCTGTTCTTAATAAAGTTTTTATCCCTTTTCTCTGTGTCCCGTGTGGTCTTTTATTCCCTTGCAGGCAGGCTTTTTAAGTGACATTTATTTATTTATTCCTATCCTTTGTGGATTTTTAATTCTTTCTGGGTGCCATGAATTTAGGGGGTTAAGTAGGGTTAGGGTTAGGCGAGAAGAGAGGAGTGGTTAAGTTTAGGGCAAGACCCCTGGGCCAGGGTCCTCTCCCTTCTGCCTACCCACCAAAAATTAAGTTATGAAATTTAAATTGTACCCAATTGGGGTTTACTGTGTGGCCAACAGGCATCGTGGGGCCCCTTCGCTGAGGGGTACAGCCCCAAGCAGGAAGAACCGCCTCCCCACACACTGGCATCACGGATCCCTTCCAGAGACCAATTTCCAAGTCTAGGTCTCGCCAATAGGCATCACGGGTCCCCTTCCAGGACCAATTCCCAATCCTAGGTCTCACCAATGTGTGCATTGGGGGACTCCCCAACCAAGAGACCGACCCCTGAGAGACCAGGGTCCGACTTCCGTTACGTGGTCTCACCTGGTGGCTAGGAAAAGAAGGTAAAGGGCACCGCCCATCCCACGAGGCACAGGCGAGTTAGGATTTGAGAAAGGACTGGGGCCCCAGCAATGCTGGAGACCCACAAGTGCACGGTCCATCGTGGAACGGGGGATGGTGCCCCCACCAACATAATTGTTCAAAAAATTGCCCATCACGGGAGTTTAGTAGGCCATCAATCTTTTTGTTGAGCTCTTCTTCGCGACGTTTCGGCGTCTGTAACGCCTTCTTCAGGCTGGAGCTCAATGAATTTGAATTTTTAAGAGTCCCTCTCTGGGTTTTATCTCTCTGTTCTTAATAAAGTTTTTATCCCTTTTCTCTGTGTCCCGTGTGGTCTTTTATTCCCTTGCAGGCAGGCTTTTTAAGTGACATTTATTTATTTATTCCTATCCTTTGTGGATTTTTAATTCTTTCTGGGTGCCATGAATTTAGGGGGTTAAGTAGGGTTAGGGTTAGGCGAGAAGAGAGGAGTGGTTAAGTTTAGGGCAAGACCCCTGGGCCAGGGTCCTCTCCCTTCTGCCTACCCACCAAAAATTAAGTTATGAAATTTAAATTGTACCCAATTGGGGTTTACTGTGTGGCCAACAGGCATCGTGGGGCCCCTTCGCTGAGGGGTACAGCCCCAAGCAGGAAGAACCGCCTCCCCACACACTGGCATCACGGATCCCTTCCAGAGACCAATTTCCAAGTCTAGGTCTCGCCAATAGGCATCACGGGTCCCCTTCCAGGACCAATTCCCAATCCTAGGTCTCACCAATGTGTGCATTGGGGGACTCCCCAACCAAGAGACCGACCCCTGAGAGACCAGGGTCCGACTTCCGTTACGTGGTCTCACCTGGTGGCTAGGAAAAGAAGGTAAAGGGCACCGCCCATCCCACGAGGCACAGGCGAGTTAGGATTTGAGAAAGGACTGGGGCCCCAGCAATGCTGGAGACCCACAAGTGCACGGTCCATCGTGGAACGGGGGATGGTGCCCCCACCAACATAATTGTTCAAAAAATTGCCCATCACGGGAGTTTAGTAGGCCATCAATCTTTTTGTTGAGCTCTTCTTCGCGACGTTTCGGCGTCTGTAACGCCTTCTTCAGGCTGGAGCTCAATGAATTTGAATTTTTAAGAGTCCCTCTCTGGGTTTTATCTCTCTGTTCTTAATAAAGTTTTTATCCCTTTTCTCTGTGTCCCGTGTGGTCTTTTATTCCCTTGCAGGCAGGCTTTTTAAGTGACATTTATTTATTTATTCCTATCCTTTGTGGATTTTTAATTCTTTCTGGGTGCCATGAATTTAGGGGGTTAAGTAGGGTTAGGGTTAGGCGAGAAGAGAGGAGTGGTTAAGTTTAGGGCAAGACCCCTGGGCCAGGGTCCTCTCCCTTCTGCCTACCCACCAAAAATTAAGTTATGAAATTTAAATTGTACCCAATTGGGGTTTACTGTGTGGCCAACAGGCATCGTGGGGCCCCTTCGCTGAGGGGTACAGCCCCAAGCAGGAAGAACCGCCTCCCCACACACTGGCATCACGGATCCCTTCCAGAGACCAATTTCCAAGTCTAGGTCTCGCCAATAGGCATCACGGGTCCCCTTCCAGGACCAATTCCCAATCCTAGGTCTCACCAATGTGTGCATTGGGGGACTCCCCAACCAAGAGACCGACCCCTGAGAGACCAGGGTCCGACTTCCGTTACGTGGTCTCACCTGGTGGCTAGGAAAAGAAGGTAAAGGGCACCGCCCATCCCACGAGGCACAGGCGAGTTAGGATTTGAGAAAGGACTGGGGCCCCAGCAATGCTGGAGACCCACAAGTGCACGGTCCATCGTGGAACGGGGGATGGTGCCCCCACCAACATAATTGTTCAAAAAATTGCCCATCACGGGAGTTTAGTAGGCCATCAATCTTTTTGTTGAGCTCTTCTTCGCGACGTTTCGGCGTCTGTAACGCCTTCTTCAGGCTGGAGCTCAATGAATTTGAATTTTTAAGAGTCCCTCTCTGGGTTTTATCTCTCTGTTCTTAATAAAGTTTTTATCCCTTTTCTCTGTGTCCCGTGTGGTCTTTTATTCCCTTGCAGGCAGGCTTTTTAAGTGACATTTATTTATTTATTCCTATCCTTTGTGGATTTTTAATTCTTTCTGGGTGCCATGAATTTAGGGGGTTAAGTAGGGTTAGGGTTAGGCGAGAAGAGAGGAGTGGTTAAGTTTAGGGCAAGACCCCTGGGCCAGGGTCCTCTCCCTTCTGCCTACCCACCAAAAATTAAGTTATGAAATTTAAATTGTACCCAATTGGGGTTTACTGTGTGGCCAACAGGCATCGTGGGGCCCCTTCGCTGAGGGGTACAGCCCCAAGCAGGAAGAACCGCCTCCCCACACACTGGCATCACGGATCCCTTCCAGAGACCAATTTCCAAGTCTAGGTCTCGCCAATAGGCATCACGGGTCCCCTTCCAGGACCAATTCCCAATCCTAGGTCTCACCAATGTGTGCATTGGGGGACTCCCCAACCAAGAGACCGACCCCTGAGAGACCAGGGTCCGACTTCCGTTACGTGGTCTCACCTGGTGGCTAGGAAAAGAAGGTAAAGGGCACCGCCCATCCCACGAGGCACAGGCGAGTTAGGATTTGAGAAAGGACTGGGGCCCCAGCAATGCTGGAGACCCACAAGTGCACGGTCCATCGTGGAACGGGGGATGGTGCCCCCACCAACATAATTGTTCAAAAAATTGCCCATCACGGGAGTTTAGTAGGCCATCAATCTTTTTGTTGAGCTCTTCTTCGCGACGTTTCGGCGTCTGTAACGCCTTCTTCAGGCTGGAGCTCAATGAATTTGAATTTTTAAGAGTCCCTCTCTGGGTTTTATCTCTCTGTTCTTAATAAAGTTTTTATCCCTTTTCTCTGTGTCCCGTGTGGTCTTTTATTCCCTTGCAGGCAGGCTTTTTAAGTGACATTTATTTATTTATTCCTATCCTTTGTGGATTTTTAATTCTTTCTGGGTGCCATGAATTTAGGGGGTTAAGTAGGGTTAGGGTTAGGCGAGAAGAGAGGAGTGGTTAAGTTTAGGGCAAGACCCCTGGGCCAGGGTCCTCTCCCTTCTGCCTACCCACCAAAAATTAAGTTATGAAATTTAAATTGTACCCAATTGGGGTTTACTGTGTGGCCAACAGGCATCGTGGGGCCCCTTCGCTGAGGGGTACAGCCCCAAGCAGGAAGAACCGCCTCCCCACACACTGGCATCACGGATCCCTTCCAGAGACCAATTTCCAAGTCTAGGTCTCGCCAATAGGCATCACGGGTCCCCTTCCAGGACCAATTCCCAATCCTAGGTCTCACCAATGTGTGCATTGGGGGACTCCCCAACCAAGAGACCGACCCCTGAGAGACCAGGGTCCGACTTCCGTTACGTGGTCTCACCTGGTGGCTAGGAAAAGAAGGTAAAGGGCACCGCCCATCCCACGAGGCACAGGCGAGTTAGGATTTGAGAAAGGACTGGGGCCCCAGCAATGCTGGAGACCCACAAGTGCACGGTCCATCGTGGAACGGGGGATGGTGCCCCCACCAACATAATTGTTCAAAAAATTGCCCATCACGGGAGTTTAGTAGGCCATCAATCTTTTTGTTGAGCTCTTCTTCGCGACGTTTCGGCGTCTGTAACGCCTTCTTCAGGCTGGAGCTCAATGAATTTGAATTTTTAAGAGTCCCTCTCTGGGTTTTATCTCTCTGTTCTTAATAAAGTTTTTATCCCTTTTCTCTGTGTCCCGTGTGGTCTTTTATTCCCTTGCAGGCAGGCTTTTTAAGTGACATTTATTTATTTATTCCTATCCTTTGTGGATTTTTAATTCTTTCTGGGTGCCATGAATTTAGGGGGTTAAGTAGGGTTAGGGTTAGGCGAGAAGAGAGGAGTGGTTAAGTTTAGGGCAAGACCCCTGGGCCAGGGTCCTCTCCCTTCTGCCTACCCACCAAAAATTAAGTTATGAAATTTAAATTGTACCCAATTGGGGTTTACTGTGTGGCCAACAGGCATCGTGGGGCCCCTTCGCTGAGGGGTACAGCCCCAAGCAGGAAGAACCGCCTCCCCACACACTGGCATCACGGATCCCTTCCAGAGACCAATTTCCAAGTCTAGGTCTCGCCAATAGGCATCACGGGTCCCCTTCCAGGACCAATTCCCAATCCTAGGTCTCACCAATGTGTGCATTGGGGGACTCCCCAACCAAGAGACCGACCCCTGAGAGACCAGGGTCCGACTTCCGTTACGTGGTCTCACCTGGTGGCTAGGAAAAGAAGGTAAAGGGCACCGCCCATCCCACGAGGCACAGGCGAGTTAGGATTTGAGAAAGGACTGGGGCCCCAGCAATGCTGGAGACCCACAAGTGCACGGTCCATCGTGGAACGGGGGATGGTGCCCCCACCAACATAATTGTTCAAAAAATTGCCCATCACGGGAGTTTAGTAGGCCATCAATCTTTTTGTTGAGCTCTTCTTCGCGACGTTTCGGCGTCTGTAACGCCTTCTTCAGGCTGGAGCTCAATGAATTTGAATTTTTAAGAGTCCCTCTCTGGGTTTTATCTCTCTGTTCTTAATAAAGTTTTTATCCCTTTTCTCTGTGTCCCGTGTGGTCTTTTATTCCCTTGCAGGCAGGCTTTTTAAGTGACATTTATTTATTTATTCCTATCCTTTGTGGATTTTTAATTCTTTCTGGGTGCCATGAATTTAGGGGGTTAAGTAGGGTTAGGGTTAGGCGAGAAGAGAGGAGTGGTTAAGTTTAGGGCAAGACCCCTGGGCCAGGGTCCTCTCCCTTCTGCCTACCCACCAAAAATTAAGTTATGAAATTTAAATTGTACCCAATTGGGGTTTACTGTGTGGCCAACAGGCATCGTGGGGCCCCTTCGCTGAGGGGTACAGCCCCAAGCAGGAAGAACCGCCTCCCCACACACTGGCATCACGGATCCCTTCCAGAGACCAATTTCCAAGTCTAGGTCTCGCCAATAGGCATCACGGGTCCCCTTCCAGGACCAATTCCCAATCCTAGGTCTCACCAATGTGTGCATTGGGGGACTCCCCAACCAAGAGACCGACCCCTGAGAGACCAGGGTCCGACTTCCGTTACGTGGTCTCACCTGGTGGCTAGGAAAAGAAGGTAAAGGGCACCGCCCATCCCACGAGGCACAGGCGAGTTAGGATTTGAGAAAGGACTGGGGCCCCAGCAATGCTGGAGACCCACAAGTGCACGGTCCATCGTGGAACGGGGGATGGTGCCCCCACCAACATAATTGTTCAAAAAATTGCCCATCACGGGAGTTTAGTAGGCCATCAATCTTTTTGTTGAGCTCTTCTTCGCGACGTTTCGGCGTCTGTAACGCCTTCTTCAGGCTGGAGCTCAATGAATTTGAATTTTTAAGAGTCCCTCTCTGGGTTTTATCTCTCTGTTCTTAATAAAGTTTTTATCCCTTTTCTCTGTGTCCCGTGTGGTCTTTTATTCCCTTGCAGGCAGGCTTTTTAAGTGACATTTATTTATTTATTCCTATCCTTTGTGGATTTTTAATTCTTTCTGGGTGCCATGAATTTAGGGGGTTAAGTAGGGTTAGGGTTAGGCGAGAAGAGAGGAGTGGTTAAGTTTAGGGCAAGACCCCTGGGCCAGGGTCCTCTCCCTTCTGCCTACCCACCAAAAATTAAGTTATGAAATTTAAATTGTACCCAATTGGGGTTTACTGTGTGGCCAACAGGCATCGTGGGGCCCCTTCGCTGAGGGGTACAGCCCCAAGCAGGAAGAACCGCCTCCCCACACACTGGCATCACGGATCCCTTCCAGAGACCAATTTCCAAGTCTAGGTCTCGCCAATAGGCATCACGGGTCCCCTTCCAGGACCAATTCCCAATCCTAGGTCTCACCAATGTGTGCATTGGGGGACTCCCCAACCAAGAGACCGACCCCTGAGAGACCAGGGTCCGACTTCCGTTACGTGGTCTCACCTGGTGGCTAGGAAAAGAAGGTAAAGGGCACCGCCCATCCCACGAGGCACAGGCGAGTTAGGATTTGAGAAAGGACTGGGGCCCCAGCAATGCTGGAGACCCACAAGTGCACGGTCCATCGTGGAACGGGGGATGGTGCCCCCACCAACATAATTGTTCAAAAAATTGCCCATCACGGGAGTTTAGTAGGCCATCAATCTTTTTGTTGAGCTCTTCTTCGCGACGTTTCGGCGTCTGTAACGCCTTCTTCAGGCTGGAGCTCAATGAATTTGAATTTTTAAGAGTCCCTCTCTGGGTTTTATCTCTCTGTTCTTAATAAAGTTTTTATCCCTTTTCTCTGTGTCCCGTGTGGTCTTTTATTCCCTTGCAGGCAGGCTTTTTAAGTGACATTTATTTATTTATTCCTATCCTTTGTGGATTTTTAATTCTTTCTGGGTGCCATGAATTTAGGGGGTTAAGTAGGGTTAGGGTTAGGCGAGAAGAGAGGAGTGGTTAAGTTTAGGGCAAGACCCCTGGGCCAGGGTCCTCTCCCTTCTGCCTACCCACCAAAAATTAAGTTATGAAATTTAAATTGTACCCAATTGGGGTTTACTGTGTGGCCAACAGGCATCGTGGGGCCCCTTCGCTGAGGGGTACAGCCCCAAGCAGGAAGAACCGCCTCCCCACACACTGGCATCACGGATCCCTTCCAGAGACCAATTTCCAAGTCTAGGTCTCGCCAATAGGCATCACGGGTCCCCTTCCAGGACCAATTCCCAATCCTAGGTCTCACCAATGTGTGCATTGGGGGACTCCCCAACCAAGAGACCGACCCCTGAGAGACCAGGGTCCGACTTCCGTTACGTGGTCTCACCTGGTGGCTAGGAAAAGAAGGTAAAGGGCACCGCCCATCCCACGAGGCACAGGCGAGTTAGGATTTGAGAAAGGACTGGGGCCCCAGCAATGCTGGAGACCCACAAGTGCACGGTCCATCGTGGAACGGGGGATGGTGCCCCCACCAACATAATTGTTCAAAAAATTGCCCATCACGGGAGTTTAGTAGGCCATCAATCTTTTTGTTGAGCTCTTCTTCGCGACGTTTCGGCGTCTGTAACGCCTTCTTCAGGCTGGAGCTCAATGAATTTGAATTTTTAAGAGTCCCTCTCTGGGTTTTATCTCTCTGTTCTTAATAAAGTTTTTATCCCTTTTCTCTGTGTCCCGTGTGGTCTTTTATTCCCTTGCAGGCAGGCTTTTTAAGTGACATTTATTTATTTATTCCTATCCTTTGTGGATTTTTAATTCTTTCTGGGTGCCATGAATTTAGGGGGTTAAGTAGGGTTAGGGTTAGGCGAGAAGAGAGGAGTGGTTAAGGGGTTAGGGTTTGAGAAAGGACTGGGGCCCCAGCAATGCTGGAGACCCACAAGTGCACGGTCCATCGTGGAACGGGGGATGGTGCCCCCACCAACATAATTTTTCAAAAAATTGCCCATCACGGGAGTTTAGTAGGCCATCAATCTTTTTGTTGAGCTCTTCTTCGCGACGTTTCGGCGTCTGTAACGCCTTCCTCAGGCTGGAGCTCAATGAATTTCAATTTTTATCCCTCTGTTCTTAATAAAGTTTTTATCCCTTTTCTCTGTGTCCCGTGTGGTCTTTTATTCCCTTGCAGGCAGGCTTTTTAAGTGACATTTATTTATTTATTCATATCCTTTGTGGATTTTTAATTCTTTCCGGGTGCCATGAATTTAGGGGGTTAAGTAGGGTTAGGGTTAGGCGAGAAGAGAGGAGTGGTTATGTTTAGGGCAAGACCCCTGGGCCAGGGTCCTCTCCCTTCTGCCTACCCACCAAAAATTAAGTTATGAAATTTAAATTGTACCCAATTGGGGTTTGCTGTGTGGCCAACAGGCATCGTGGGGCCCCTTCGCTGAGGGGTACAGCCCCAAGCAGGAAGAACCGCCCCCCCACACACTGGCATCACGGATCCCTTCCAGAGACCAATTTCCAAGTCTAGGTCTCGCCAATAGGCATCACGGGTCTCCTTCCAGGACCAATTCCCAATCCTAGGTCTCACCAATGTGTGCATTGGGGGACTCCCCAACCAAGAGACCGACCCCTGAGAGACCAGGGTCCGACTTCCGTTACGTGGTCTCACCTGGTGGCTAGGAAAAGAAGGTAAAGGGCACCGCCCATCCCACGAGGCACAGGCGAGTTAGGATTTGAGAAAGGACTGGGGCCCCAGCAATGCTGGAGACCCACAAGTGCACGGTCCATCGTGGAACGGGGGATGGTGCCCCCACCAACATAATTTTTCAAAAAATTGCCCATCACGGGAGTTTAGTAGGCCATCAATCTTTTTGTTGAGCTCTTCTTCGCGACGTTTCGGCGTCTGTAACGCCTTCCTCAGGCTGGAGCTCAATGAATTTCAATTTTTATCCCTCTGTTCTTAATAAAGTTTTTATCCCTTTTCTCTGTGTCCCGTGTGGTCTTTTATTCCCTTGCAGGCAGGCTTTTTAAGTGACATTTATTTATTTATTCATATCCTTTGTGGATTTTTAATTCTTTCCGGGTGCCATGAATTTAGGGGGTTAAGTAGGGTTAGGGTTAGGCGAGAAGAGAGGAGTGGTTATGTTTAGGGCAAGACCCCTGGGCCAGGGTCCTCTCCCTTCTGCCTACCCACCAAAAATTAAGTTATGAAATTTAAATTGTACCCAATTGGGGTTTGCTGTGTGGCCAACAGGCATCGTGGGGCCCCTTCGCTGAGGGGTACAGCCCCAAGCAGGAAGAACCGCCCCCCCACACACTGGCATCACGGATCCCTTCCAGAGACCAATTTCCAAGTCTAGGTCTCGCCAATAGGCATCACGGGTCTCCTTCCAGGACCAATTCCCAATCCTAGGTCTCACCAATGTGTGCATTGGGGGACTCCCCAACCAAGAGACCGACCCCTGAGAGACCAGGGTCCGACTTCCGTTACGTGGTCTCACCTGGTGGCTAGGAAAAGAAGGTAAAGGGCACCGCCCATCCCACGAGGCACAGGCGAGTTAGGATTTGAGAAAGGACTGGGGCCCCAGCAATGCTGGAGACCCACAAGTGCACGGTCCATCGTGGAACGGGGGATGGTGCCCCCACCAACATAATTTTTCAAAAAATTGCCCATCACGGGAGTTTAGTAGGCCATCAATCTTTTTGTTGAGCTCTTCTTCGCGACGTTTCGGCGTCTGTAACGCCTTCCTCAGGCTGGAGCTCAATGAATTTCAATTTTTATCCCTCTGTTCTTAATAAAGTTTTTATCCCTTTTCTCTGTGTCCCGTGTGGTCTTTTATTCCCTTGCAGGCAGGCTTTTTAAGTGACATTTATTTATTTATTCATATCCTTTGTGGATTTTTAATTCTTTCCGGGTGCCATGAATTTAGGGGGTTAAGTAGGGTTAGGGTTAGGCGAGAAGAGAGGAGTGGTTATGTTTAGGGCAAGACCCCTGGGCCAGGGTCCTCTCCCTTCTGCCTACCCACCAAAAATTAAGTTATGAAATTTAAATTGTACCCAATTGGGGTTTGCTGTGTGGCCAACAGGCATCGTGGGGCCCCTTCGCTGAGGGGTACAGCCCCAAGCAGGAAGAACCGCCCCCCCACACACTGGCATCACGGATCCCTTCCAGAGACCAATTTCCAAGTCTAGGTCTCGCCAATAGGCATCACGGGTCTCCTTCCAGGACCAATTCCCAATCCTAGGTCTCACCAATGTGTGCATTGGGGGACTCCCCAACCAAGAGACCGACCCCTGAGAGACCAGGGTCCGACTTCCGTTACGTGGTCTCACCTGGTGGCTAGGAAAAGAAGGTAAAGGGCACCGCCCATCCCACGAGGCACAGGCGAGTTAGGATTTGAGAAAGGACTGGGGCCCCAGCAATGCTGGAGACCCACAAGTGCACGGTCCATCGTGGAACGGGGGATGGTGCCCCCACCAACATAATTTTTCAAAAAATTGCCCATCACGGGAGTTTAGTAGGCCATCAATCTTTTTGTTGAGCTCTTCTTCGCGACGTTTCGGCGTCTGTAACGCCTTCCTCAGGCTGGAGCTCAATGAATTTCAATTTTTATCCCTCTGTTCTTAATAAAGTTTTTATCCCTTTTCTCTGTGTCCCGTGTGGTCTTTTATTCCCTTGCAGGCAGGCTTTTTAAGTGACATTTATTTATTTATTCATATCCTTTGTGGATTTTTAATTCTTTCCGGGTGCCATGAATTTAGGGGGTTAAGTAGGGTTAGGGTTAGGCGAGAAGAGAGGAGTGGTTATGTTTAGGGCAAGACCCCTGGGCCAGGGTCCTCTCCCTTCTGCCTACCCACCAAAAATTAAGTTATGAAATTTAAATTGTACCCAATTGGGGTTTGCTGTGTGGCCAACAGGCATCGTGGGGCCCCTTCGCTGAGGGGTACAGCCCCAAGCAGGAAGAACCGCCCCCCCACACACTGGCATCACGGATCCCTTCCAGAGACCAATTTCCAAGTCTAGGTCTCGCCAATAGGCATCACGGGTCTCCTTCCAGGACCAATTCCCAATCCTAGGTCTCACCAATGTGTGCATTGGGGGACTCCCCAACCAAGAGACCGACCCCTGAGAGACCAGGGTCCGACTTCCGTTACGTGGTCTCACCTGGTGGCTAGGAAAAGAAGGTAAAGGGCACCGCCCATCCCACGAGGCACAGGCGAGTTAGGATTTGAGAAAGGACTGGGGCCCCAGCAATGCTGGAGACCCACAAGTGCACGGTCCATCGTGGAACGGGGGATGGTGCCCCCACCAACATAATTTTTCAAAAAATTGCCCATCACGGGAGTTTAGTAGGCCATCAATCTTTTTGTTGAGCTCTTCTTCGCGACGTTTCGGCGTCTGTAACGCCTTCCTCAGGCTGGAGCTCAATGAATTTCAATTTTTATCCCTCTGTTCTTAATAAAGTTTTTATCCCTTTTCTCTGTGTCCCGTGTGGTCTTTTATTCCCTTGCAGGCAGGCTTTTTAAGTGACATTTATTTATTTATTCATATCCTTTGTGGATTTTTAATTCTTTCCGGGTGCCATGAATTTAGGGGGTTAAGTAGGGTTAGGGTTAGGCGAGAAGAGAGGAGTGGTTATGTTTAGGGCAAGACCCCTGGGCCAGGGTCCTCTCCCTTCTGCCTACCCACCAAAAATTAAGTTATGAAATTTAAATTGTACCCAATTGGGGTTTGCTGTGTGGCCAACAGGCATCGTGGGGCCCCTTCGCTGAGGGGTACAGCCCCAAGCAGGAAGAACCGCCCCCCCACACACTGGCATCACGGATCCCTTCCAGAGACCAATTTCCAAGTCTAGGTCTCGCCAATAGGCATCACGGGTCTCCTTCCAGGACCAATTCCCAATCCTAGGTCTCACCAATGTGTGCATTGGGGGACTCCCCAACCAAGAGACCGACCCCTGAGAGACCAGGGTCCGACTTCCGTTACGTGGTCTCACCTGGTGGCTAGGAAAAGAAGGTAAAGGGCACCGCCCATCCCACGAGGCACAGGCGAGTTAGGATTTGAGAAAGGACTGGGGCCCCAGCAATGCTGGAGACCCACAAGTGCACGGTCCATCGTGGAACGGGGGATGGTGCCCCCACCAACATAATTTTTCAAAAAATTGCCCATCACGGGAGTTTAGTAGGCCATCAATCTTTTTGTTGAGCTCTTCTTCGCGACGTTTCGGCGTCTGTAACGCCTTCCTCAGGCTGGAGCTCAATGAATTTCAATTTTTATCCCTCTGTTCTTAATAAAGTTTTTATCCCTTTTCTCTGTGTCCCGTGTGGTCTTTTATTCCCTTGCAGGCAGGCTTTTTAAGTGACATTTATTTATTTATTCATATCCTTTGTGGATTTTTAATTCTTTCCGGGTGCCATGAATTTAGGGGGTTAAGTAGGGTTAGGGTTAGGCGAGAAGAGAGGAGTGGTTATGTTTAGGGCAAGACCCCTGGGCCAGGGTCCTCTCCCTTCTGCCTACCCACCAAAAATTAAGTTATGAAATTTAAATTGTACCCAATTGGGGTTTGCTGTGTGGCCAACAGGCATCGTGGGGCCCCTTCGCTGAGGGGTACAGCCCCAAGCAGGAAGAACCGCCCCCCCACACACTGGCATCACGGATCCCTTCCAGAGACCAATTTCCAAGTCTAGGTCTCGCCAATAGGCATCACGGGTCTCCTTCCAGGACCAATTCCCAATCCTAGGTCTCACCAATGTGTGCATTGGGGGACTCCCCAACCAAGAGACCGACCCCTGAGAGACCAGGGTCCGACTTCCGTTACGTGGTCTCACCTGGTGGCTAGGAAAAGAAGGTAAAGGGCACCGCCCATCCCACGAGGCACAGGCGAGTTAGGATTTGAGAAAGGACTGGGGCCCCAGCAATGCTGGAGACCCACAAGTGCACGGTCCATCGTGGAACGGGGGATGGTGCCCCCACCAACATAATTTTTCAAAAAATTGCCCATCACGGGAGTTTAGTAGGCCATCAATCTTTTTGTTGAGCTCTTCTTCGCGACGTTTCGGCGTCTGTAACGCCTTCCTCAGGCTGGAGCTCAATGAATTTCAATTTTTATCCCTCTGTTCTTAATAAAGTTTTTATCCCTTTTCTCTGTGTCCCGTGTGGTCTTTTATTCCCTTGCAGGCAGGCTTTTTAAGTGACATTTATTTATTTATTCATATCCTTTGTGGATTTTTAATTCTTTCCGGGTGCCATGAATTTAGGGGGTTAAGTAGGGTTAGGGTTAGGCGAGAAGAGAGGAGTGGTTATGTTTAGGGCAAGACCCCTGGGCCAGGGTCCTCTCCCTTCTGCCTACCCACCAAAAATTAAGTTATGAAATTTAAATTGTACCCAATTGGGGTTTGCTGTGTGGCCAACAGGCATCGTGGGGCCCCTTCGCTGAGGGGTACAGCCCCAAGCAGGAAGAACCGCCCCCCCACACACTGGCATCACGGATCCCTTCCAGAGACCAATTTCCAAGTCTAGGTCTCGCCAATAGGCATCACGGGTCTCCTTCCAGGACCAATTCCCAATCCTAGGTCTCACCAATGTGTGCATTGGGGGACTCCCCAACCAAGAGACCGACCCCTGAGAGACCAGGGTCCGACTTCCGTTACGTGGTCTCACCTGGTGGCTAGGAAAAGAAGGTAAAGGGCACCGCCCATCCCACGAGGCACAGGCGAGTTAGGATTTGAGAAAGGACTGGGGCCCCAGCAATGCTGGAGACCCACAAGTGCACGGTCCATCGTGGAACGGGGGATGGTGCCCCCACCAACATAATTTTTCAAAAAATTGCCCATCACGGGAGTTTAGTAGGCCATCAATCTTTTTGTTGAGCTCTTCTTCGCGACGTTTCGGCGTCTGTAACGCCTTCCTCAGGCTGGAGCTCAATGAATTTCAATTTTTATCCCTCTGTTCTTAATAAAGTTTTTATCCCTTTTCTCTGTGTCCCGTGTGGTCTTTTATTCCCTTGCAGGCAGGCTTTTTAAGTGACATTTATTTATTTATTCATATCCTTTGTGGATTTTTAATTCTTTCCGGGTGCCATGAATTTAGGGGGTTAAGTAGGGTTAGGGTTAGGCGAGAAGAGAGGAGTGGTTATGTTTAGGGCAAGACCCCTGGGCCAGGGTCCTCTCCCTTCTGCCTACCCACCAAAAATTAAGTTATGAAATTTAAATTGTACCCAATTGGGGTTTGCTGTGTGGCCAACAGGCATCGTGGGGCCCCTTCGCTGAGGGGTACAGCCCCAAGCAGGAAGAACCGCCCCCCCACACACTGGCATCACGGATCCCTTCCAGAGACCAATTTCCAAGTCTAGGTCTCGCCAATAGGCATCACGGGTCTCCTTCCAGGACCAATTCCCAATCCTAGGTCTCACCAATGTGTGCATTGGGGGACTCCCCAACCAAGAGACCGACCCCTGAGAGACCAGGGTCCGACTTCCGTTACGTGGTCTCACCTGGTGGCTAGGAAAAGAAGGTAAAGGGCACCGCCCATCCCACGAGGCACAGGCGAGTTAGGATTTGAGAAAGGACTGGGGCCCCAGCAATGCTGGAGACCCACAAGTGCACGGTCCATCGTGGAACGGGGGATGGTGCCCCCACCAACATAATTTTTCAAAAAATTGCCCATCACGGGAGTTTAGTAGGCCATCAATCTTTTTGTTGAGCTCTTCTTCGCGACGTTTCGGCGTCTGTAACGCCTTCCTCAGGCTGGAGCTCAATGAATTTCAATTTTTATCCCTCTGTTCTTAATAAAGTTTTTATCCCTTTTCTCTGTGTCCCGTGTGGTCTTTTATTCCCTTGCAGGCAGGCTTTTTAAGTGACATTTATTTATTTATTCATATCCTTTGTGGATTTTTAATTCTTTCCGGGTGCCATGAATTTAGGGGGTTAAGTAGGGTTAGGGTTAGGCGAGAAGAGAGGAGTGGTTATGTTTAGGGCAAGACCCCTGGGCCAGGGTCCTCTCCCTTCTGCCTACCCACCAAAAATTAAGTTATGAAATTTAAATTGTACCCAATTGGGGTTTGCTGTGTGGCCAACAGGCATCGTGGGGCCCCTTCGCTGAGGGGTACAGCCCCAAGCAGGAAGAACCGCCCCCCCACACACTGGCATCACGGATCCCTTCCAGAGACCAATTTCCAAGTCTAGGTCTCGCCAATAGGCATCACGGGTCTCCTTCCAGGACCAATTCCCAATCCTAGGTCTCACCAATGTGTGCATTGGGGGACTCCCCAACCAAGAGACCGACCCCTGAGAGACCAGGGTCCGACTTCCGTTACGTGGTCTCACCTGGTGGCTAGGAAAAGAAGGTAAAGGGCACCGCCCATCCCACGAGGCACAGGCGAGTTAGGATTTGAGAAAGGACTGGGGCCCCAGCAATGCTGGAGACCCACAAGTGCACGGTCCATCGTGGAACGGGGGATGGTGCCCCCACCAACATAATTTTTCAAAAAATTGCCCATCACGGGAGTTTAGTAGGCCATCAATCTTTTTGTTGAGCTCTTCTTCGCGACGTTTCGGCGTCTGTAACGCCTTCCTCAGGCTGGAGCTCAATGAATTTCAATTTTTATCCCTCTGTTCTTAATAAAGTTTTTATCCCTTTTCTCTGTGTCCCGTGTGGTCTTTTATTCCCTTGCAGGCAGGCTTTTTAAGTGACATTTATTTATTTATTCATATCCTTTGTGGATTTTTAATTCTTTCCGGGTGCCATGAATTTAGGGGGTTAAGTAGGGTTAGGGTTAGGCGAGAAGAGAGGAGTGGTTATGTTTAGGGCAAGACCCCTGGGCCAGGGTCCTCTCCCTTCTGCCTACCCACCAAAAATTAAGTTATGAAATTTAAATTGTACCCAATTGGGGTTTGCTGTGTGGCCAACAGGCATCGTGGGGCCCCTTCGCTGAGGGGTACAGCCCCAAGCAGGAAGAACCGCCCCCCCACACACTGGCATCACGGATCCCTTCCAGAGACCAATTTCCAAGTCTAGGTCTCGCCAATAGGCATCACGGGTCTCCTTCCAGGACCAATTCCCAATCCTAGGTCTCACCAATGTGTGCATTGGGGGACTCCCCAACCAAGAGACCGACCCCTGAGAGACCAGGGTCCGACTTCCGTTACGTGGTCTCACCTGGTGGCTAGGAAAAGAAGGTAAAGGGCACCGCCCATCCCACGAGGCACAGGCGAGTTAGGATTTGAGAAAGGACTGGGGCCCCAGCAATGCTGGAGACCCACAAGTGCACGGTCCATCGTGGAACGGGGGATGGTGCCCCCACCAACATAATTTTTCAAAAAATTGCCCATCACGGGAGTTTAGTAGGCCATCAATCTTTTTGTTGAGCTCTTCTTCGCGACGTTTCGGCGTCTGTAACGCCTTCCTCAGGCTGGAGCTCAATGAATTTCAATTTTTATCCCTCTGTTCTTAATAAAGTTTTTATCCCTTTTCTCTGTGTCCCGTGTGGTCTTTTATTCCCTTGCAGGCAGGCTTTTTAAGTGACATTTATTTATTTATTCATATCCTTTGTGGATTTTTAATTCTTTCCGGGTGCCATGAATTTAGGGGGTTAAGTAGGGTTAGGGTTAGGCGAGAAGAGAGGAGTGGTTATGTTTAGGGCAAGACCCCTGGGCCAGGGTCCTCTCCCTTCTGCCTACCCACCAAAAATTAAGTTATGAAATTTAAATTGTACCCAATTGGGGTTTGCTGTGTGGCCAACAGGCATCGTGGGGCCCCTTCGCTGAGGGGTACAGCCCCAAGCAGGAAGAACCGCCCCCCCACACACTGGCATCACGGATCCCTTCCAGAGACCAATTTCCAAGTCTAGGTCTCGCCAATAGGCATCACGGGTCTCCTTCCAGGACCAATTCCCAATCCTAGGTCTCACCAATGTGTGCATTGGGGGACTCCCCAACCAAGAGACCGACCCCTGAGAGACCAGGGTCCGACTTCCGTTACGTGGTCTCACCTGGTGGCTAGGAAAAGAAGGTAAAGGGCACCGCCCATCCCACGAGGCACAGGCGAGTTAGGATTTGAGAAAGGACTGGGGCCCCAGCAATGCTGGAGACCCACAAGTGCACGGTCCATCGTGGAACGGGGGATGGTGCCCCCACCAACATAATTTTTCAAAAAATTGCCCATCACGGGAGTTTAGTAGGCCATCAATCTTTTTGTTGAGCTCTTCTTCGCGACGTTTCGGCGTCTGTAACGCCTTCCTCAGGCTGGAGCTCAATGAATTTCAATTTTTATCCCTCTGTTCTTAATAAAGTTTTTATCCCTTTTCTCTGTGTCCCGTGCGGTCTTTTATTCCCTTGCAGGCAGGCTTTTTAAGTGACATTTATTTATTTATTCATATCCTTTGTGGATTTTTAATTCTTTCCGGGTGCCATGAATTTAGGGGGTTAAGTAGGGTTAGGGTTAGGCGAGAAGAGAGGAGTGGTTATGTTTAGGGCAAGACCCCTGGGCCAGGGTCCTCTCCCTTCTGCCTACCCACCAAAAATTAAGTTATGAAATTTAAATTGTACCCAATTGGGGTTTGCTGTGTGGCCAACAGGCATCGTGGGGCCCCTTCGCTGAGGGGTACAGCCCCAAGCAGGAAGAACCGCCCCCCCACACACTGGCATCACGGATCCCTTCCAGAGACCAATTTCCAAGTCTAGGTCTCGCCAATAGGCATCACGGGTCTCCTTCCAGGACCAATTCCCAATCCTAGGTCTCACCAATGTGTGCATTGGGGGACTCCCCAACCAAGAGACCGACCCCTGAGAGACCAGGGTCCGACTTCCGTTACGTGGTCTCACCTGGTGGCTAGGAAAAGAAGGTAAAGGGCACCGCCCATCCCACGAGGCACAGGCGAGTTAGGATTTGAGAAAGGACTGGGGCCCCAGCAATGCTGGAGACCCACAAGTGCACGGTCCATCGTGGAACGGGGGATGGTGCCCCCACCAACATAATTTTTCAAAAAATTGCCCATCACGGGAGTTTAGTAGGCCATCAATCTTTTTGTTGAGCTCTTCTTCGCGACGTTTCGGCGTCTGTAACGCCTTCCTCAGGCTGGAGCTCAATGAATTTCAATTTTTATCCCTCTGTTCTTAATAAAGTTTTTATCCCTTTTCTCTGTGTCCCGTGTGGTCTTTTATTCCCTTGCAGGCAGGCTTTTTAAGTGACATTTATTTATTTATTCATATCCTTTGTGGATTTTTAATTCTTTCCGGGTGCCATGAATTTAGGGGGTTAAGTAGGGTTAGGGTTAGGCGAGAAGAGAGGAGTGGTTATGTTTAGGGCAAGACCCCTGGGCCAGGGTCCTCTCCCTTCTGCCTACCCACCAAAAATTAAGTTATGAAATTTAAATTGTACCCAATTGGGGTTTGCTGTGTGGCCAACAGGCATCGTGGGGCCCCTTCGCTGAGGGGTACAGCCCCAAGCAGGAAGAACCGCCCCCCCACACACTGGCATCACGGATCCCTTCCAGAGACCAATTTCCAAGTCTAGGTCTCGCCAATAGGCATCACGGGTCTCCTTCCAGGACCAATTCCCAATCCTAGGTCTCACCAATGTGTGCATTGGGGGACTCCCCAACCAAGAGACCGACCCCTGAGAGACCAGGGTCCGACTTCCGTTACGTGGTCTCACCTGGTGGCTAGGAAAAGAAGGTAAAGGGCACCGCCCATCCCACGAGGCACAGGCGAGTTAGGATTTGAGAAAGGACTGGGGCCCCAGCAATGCTGGAGACCCACAAGTGCACGGTCCATCGTGGAACGGGGGATGGTGCCCCCACCAACATAATTTTTCAAAAAATTGCCCATCACGGGAGTTTAGTAGGCCATCAATCTTTTTGTTGAGCTCTTCTTCGCGACGTTTCGGCGTCTGTAACGCCTTCCTCAGGCTGGAGCTCAATGAATTTCAATTTTTATCCCTCTGTTCTTAATAAAGTTTTTATCCCTTTTCTCTGTGTCCCGTGTGGTCTTTTATTCCCTTGCAGGCAGGCTTTTTAAGTGACATTTATTTATTTATTCATATCCTTTGTGGATTTTTAATTCTTTCCGGGTGCCATGAATTTAGGGGGTTAAGTAGGGTTAGGGTTAGGCGAGAAGAGAGGAGTGGTTATGTTTAGGGCAAGACCCCTGGGCCAGGGTCCTCTCCCTTCTGCCTACCCACCAAAAATTAAGTTATGAAATTTAAATTGTACCCAATTGGGGTTTGCTGTGTGGCCAACAGGCATCGTGGGGCCCCTTCGCTGAGGGGTACAGCCCCAAGCAGGAAGAACCGCCCCCCCACACACTGGCATCACGGATCCCTTCCAGAGACCAATTTCCAAGTCTAGGTCTCGCCAATAGGCATCACGGGTCTCCTTCCAGGACCAATTCCCAATCCTAGGTCTCACCAATGTGTGCATTGGGGGACTCCCCAACCAAGAGACCGACCCCTGAGAGACCAGGGTCCGACTTCCGTTACGTGGTCTCACCTGGTGGCTAGGAAAAGAAGGTAAAGGGCACCGCCCATCCCACGAGGCACAGGCGAGTTAGGATTTGAGAAAGGACTGGGGCCCCAGCAATGCTGGAGACCCACAAGTGCACGGTCCATCGTGGAACGGGGGATGGTGCCCCCACCAACATAATTTTTCAAAAAATTGCCCATCACGGGAGTTTAGTAGGCCATCAATCTTTTTGTTGAGCTCTTCTTCGCGACGTTTCGGCGTCTGTAACGCCTTCCTCAGGCTGGAGCTCAATGAATTTCAATTTTTATCCCTCTGTTCTTAATAAAGTTTTTATCCCTTTTCTCTGTGTCCCGTGTGGTCTTTTATTCCCTTGCAGGCAGGCTTTTTAAGTGACATTTATTTATTTATTCATATCCTTTGTGGATTTTTAATTCTTTCCGGGTGCCATGAATTTAGGGGGTTAAGTAGGGTTAGGGTTAGGCGAGAAGAGAGGAGTGGTTATGTTTAGGGCAAGACCCCTGGGCCAGGGTCCTCTCCCTTCTGCCTACCCACCAAAAATTAAGTTATGAAATTTAAATTGTACCCAATTGGGGTTTGCTGTGTGGCCAACAGGCATCGTGGGGCCCCTTCGCTGAGGGGTACAGCCCCAAGCAGGAAGAACCGCCCCCCCACACACTGGCATCACGGATCCCTTCCAGAGACCAATTTCCAAGTCTAGGTCTCGCCAATAGGCATCACGGGTCTCCTTCCAGGACCAATTCCCAATCCTAGGTCTCACCAATGTGTGCATTGGGGGACTCCCCAACCAAGAGACCGACCCCTGAGAGACCAGGGTCCGACTTCCGTTACGTGGTCTCACCTGGTGGCTAGGAAAAGAAGGTAAAGGGCACCGCCCATCCCACGAGGCACAGGCGAGTTAGGATTTGAGAAAGGACTGGGGCCCCAGCAATGCTGGAGACCCACAAGTGCACGGTCCATCGTGGAACGGGGGATGGTGCCCCCACCAACATAATTTTTCAAAAAATTGCCCATCACGGGAGTTTAGTAGGCCATCAATCTTTTTGTTGAGCTCTTCTTCGCGACGTTTCGGCGTCTGTAACGCCTTCCTCAGGCTGGAGCTCAATGAATTTCAATTTTTATCCCTCTGTTCTTAATAAAGTTTTTATCCCTTTTCTCTGTGTCCCGTGTGGTCTTTTATTCCCTTGCAGGCAGGCTTTTTAAGTGACATTTATTTATTTATTCATATCCTTTGTGGATTTTTAATTCTTTCCGGGTGCCATGAATTTAGGGGGTTAAGTAGGGTTAGGGTTAGGCGAGAAGAGAGGAGTGGTTATGTTTAGGGCAAGACCCCTGGGCCAGGGTCCTCTCCCTTCTGCCTACCCACCAAAAATTAAGTTATGAAATTTAAATTGTACCCAATTGGGGTTTGCTGTGTGGCCAACAGGCATCGTGGGGCCCCTTCGCTGAGGGGTACAGCCCCAAGCAGGAAGAACCGCCCCCCCACACACTGGCATCACGGATCCCTTCCAGAGACCAATTTCCAAGTCTAGGTCTCGCCAATAGGCATCACGGGTCTCCTTCCAGGACCAATTCCCAATCCTAGGTCTCACCAATGTGTGCATTGGGGGACTCCCCAACCAAGAGACCGACCCCTGAGAGACCAGGGTCCGACTTCCGTTACGTGGTCTCACCTGGTGGCTAGGAAAAGAAGGTAAAGGGCACCGCCCATCCCACGAGGCACAGGCGAGTTAGGATTTGAGAAAGGACTGGGGCCCCAGCAATGCTGGAGACCCACAAGTGCACGGTCCATCGTGGAACGGGGGATGGTGCCCCCACCAACATAATTTTTCAAAAAATTGCCCATCACGGGAGTTTAGTAGGCCATCAATCTTTTTGTTGAGCTCTTCTTCGCGACGTTTCGGCGTCTGTAACGCCTTCCTCAGGCTGGAGCTCAATGAATTTCAATTTTTATCCCTCTGTTCTTAATAAAGTTTTTATCCCTTTTCTCTGTGTCCCGTGTGGTCTTTTATTCCCTTGCAGGCAGGCTTTTTAAGTGACATTTATTTATTTATTCATATCCTTTGTGGATTTTTAATTCTTTCCGGGTGCCATGAATTTAGGGGGTTAAGTAGGGTTAGGGTTAGGCGAGAAGAGAGGAGTGGTTATGTTTAGGGCAAGACCCCTGGGCCAGGGTCCTCTCCCTTCTGCCTACCCACCAAAAATTAAGTTATGAAATTTAAATTGTACCCAATTGGGGTTTGCTGTGTGGCCAACAGGCATCGTGGGGCCCCTTCGCTGAGGGGTACAGCCCCAAGCAGGAAGAACCGCCCCCCCACACACTGGCATCACGGATCCCTTCCAGAGACCAATTTCCAAGTCTAGGTCTCGCCAATAGGCATCACGGGTCTCCTTCCAGGACCAATTCCCAATCCTAGGTCTCACCAATGTGTGCATTGGGGGACTCCCCAACCAAGAGACCGACCCCTGAGAGACCAGGGTCCGACTTCCGTTACGTGGTCTCACCTGGTGGCTAGGAAAAGAAGGTAAAGGGCACCGCCCATCCCACGAGGCACAGGCGAGTTAGGATTTGAGAAAGGACTGGGGCCCCAGCAATGCTGGAGACCCACAAGTGCACGGTCCATCGTGGAACGGGGGATGGTGCCCCCACCAACATAATTTTTCAAAAAATTGCCCATCACGGGAGTTTAGTAGGCCATCAATCTTTTTGTTGAGCTCTTCTTCGCGACGTTTCGGCGTCTGTAACGCCTTCCTCAGGCTGGAGCTCAATGAATTTCAATTTTTATCCCTCTGTTCTTAATAAAGTTTTTATCCCTTTTCTCTGTGTCCCGTGTGGTCTTTTATTCCCTTGCAGGCAGGCTTTTTAAGTGACATTTATTTATTTATTCATATCCTTTGTGGATTTTTAATTCTTTCCGGGTGCCATGAATTTAGGGGGTTAAGTAGGGTTAGGGTTAGGCGAGAAGAGAGGAGTGGTTATGTTTAGGGCAAGACCCCTGGGCCAGGGTCCTCTCCCTTCTGCCTACCCACCAAAAATTAAGTTATGAAATTTAAATTGTACCCAATTGGGGTTTGCTGTGTGGCCAACAGGCATCGTGGGGCCCCTTCGCTGAGGGGTACAGCCCCAAGCAGGAAGAACCGCCCCCCCACACACTGGCATCACGGATCCCTTCCAGAGACCAATTTCCAAGTCTAGGTCTCGCCAATAGGCATCACGGGTCTCCTTCCAGGACCAATTCCCAATCCTAGGTCTCACCAATGTGTGCATTGGGGGACTCCCCAACCAAGAGACCGACCCCTGAGAGACCAGGGTCCGACTTCCGTTACGTGGTCTCACCTGGTGGCTAGGAAAAGAAGGTAAAGGGCACCGCCCATCCCACGAGGCACAGGCGAGTTAGGATTTGAGAAAGGACTGGGGCCCCAGCAATGCTGGAGACCCACAAGTGCACGGTCCATCGTGGAACGGGGGATGGTGCCCCCACCAACATAATTTTTCAAAAAATTGCCCATCACGGGAGTTTAGTAGGCCATCAATCTTTTTGTTGAGCTCTTCTTCGCGACGTTTCGGCGTCTGTAACGCCTTCCTCAGGCTGGAGCTCAATGAATTTCAATTTTTATCCCTCTGTTCTTAATAAAGTTTTTATCCCTTTTCTCTGTGTCCCGTGTGGTCTTTTATTCCCTTGCAGGCAGGCTTTTTAAGTGACATTTATTTATTTATTCATATCCTTTGTGGATTTTTAATTCTTTCCGGGTGCCATGAATTTAGGGGGTTAAGTAGGGTTAGGGTTAGGCGAGAAGAGAGGAGTGGTTATGTTTAGGGCAAGACCCCTGGGCCAGGGTCCTCTCCCTTCTGCCTACCCACCAAAAATTAAGTTATGAAATTTAAATTGTACCCAATTGGGGTTTGCTGTGTGGCCAACAGGCATCGTGGGGCCCCTTCGCTGAGGGGTACAGCCCCAAGCAGGAAGAACCGCCCCCCCACACACTGGCATCACGGATCCCTTCCAGAGACCAATTTCCAAGTCTAGGTCTCGCCAATAGGCATCACGGGTCTCCTTCCAGGACCAATTCCCAATCCTAGGTCTCACCAATGTGTGCATTGGGGGACTCCCCAACCAAGAGACCGACCCCTGAGAGACCAGGGTCCGACTTCCGTTACGTGGTCTCACCTGGTGGCTAGGAAAAGAAGGTAAAGGGCACCGCCCATCCCACGAGGCACAGGCGAGTTAGGATTTGAGAAAGGACTGGGGCCCCAGCAATGCTGGAGACCCACAAGTGCACGGTCCATCGTGGAACGGGGGATGGTGCCCCCACCAACATAATTTTTCAAAAAATTGCCCATCACGGGAGTTTAGTAGGCCATCAATCTTTTTGTTGAGCTCTTCTTCGCGACGTTTCGGCGTCTGTAACGCCTTCCTCAGGCTGGAGCTCAATGAATTTCAATTTTTATCCCTCTGTTCTTAATAAAGTTTTTATCCCTTTTCTCTGTGTCCCGTGTGGTCTTTTATTCCCTTGCAGGCAGGCTTTTTAAGTGACATTTATTTATTTATTCATATCCTTTGTGGATTTTTAATTCTTTCCGGGTGCCATGAATTTAGGGGGTTAAGTAGGGTTAGGGTTAGGCGAGAAGAGAGGAGTGGTTATGTTTAGGGCAAGACCCCTGGGCCAGGGTCCTCTCCCTTCTGCCTACCCACCAAAAATTAAGTTATGAAATTTAAATTGTACCCAATTGGGGTTTGCTGTGTGGCCAACAGGCATCGTGGGGCCCCTTCGCTGAGGGGTACAGCCCCAAGCAGGAAGAACCGCCCCCCCACACACTGGCATCACGGATCCCTTCCAGAGACCAATTTCCAAGTCTAGGTCTCGCCAATAGGCATCACGGGTCTCCTTCCAGGACCAATTCCCAATCCTAGGTCTCACCAATGTGTGCATTGGGGGACTCCCCAACCAAGAGACCGACCCCTGAGAGACCAGGGTCCGACTTCCGTTACGTGGTCTCACCTGGTGGCTAGGAAAAGAAGGTAAAGGGCACCGCCCATCCCACGAGGCACAGGCGAGTTAGGATTTGAGAAAGGACTGGGGCCCCAGCAATGCTGGAGACCCACAAGTGCACGGTCCATCGTGGAACGGGGGATGGTGCCCCCACCAACATAATTTTTCAAAAAATTGCCCATCACGGGAGTTTAGTAGGCCATCAATCTTTTTGTTGAGCTCTTCTTCGCGACGTTTCGGCGTCTGTAACGCCTTCCTCAGGCTGGAGCTCAATGAATTTCAATTTTTATCCCTCTGTTCTTAATAAAGTTTTTATCCCTTTTCTCTGTGTCCCGTGTGGTCTTTTATTCCCTTGCAGGCAGGCTTTTTAAGTGACATTTATTTATTTATTCATATCCTTTGTGGATTTTTAATTCTTTCCGGGTGCCATGAATTTAGGGGGTTAAGTAGGGTTAGGGTTAGGCGAGAAGAGAGGAGTGGTTATGTTTAGGGCAAGACCCCTGGGCCAGGGTCCTCTCCCTTCTGCCTACCCACCAAAAATTAAGTTATGAAATTTAAATTGTACCCAATTGGGGTTTGCTGTGTGGCCAACAGGCATCGTGGGGCCCCTTCGCTGAGGGGTACAGCCCCAAGCAGGAAGAACCGCCCCCCCACACACTGGCATCACGGATCCCTTCCAGAGACCAATTTCCAAGTCTAGGTCTCGCCAATAGGCATCACGGGTCTCCTTCCAGGACCAATTCCCAATCCTAGGTCTCACCAATGTGTGCATTGGGGGACTCCCCAACCAAGAGACCGACCCCTGAGAGACCAGGGTCCGACTTCCGTTACGTGGTCTCACCTGGTGGCTAGGAAAAGAAGGTAAAGGGCACCGCCCATCCCACGAGGCACAGGCGAGTTAGGATTTGAGAAAGGACTGGGGCCCCAGCAATGCTGGAGACCCACAAGTGCACGGTCCATCGTGGAACGGGGGATGGTGCCCCCACCAACATAATTTTTCAAAAAATTGCCCATCACGGGAGTTTAGTAGGCCATCAATCTTTTTGTTGAGCTCTTCTTCGCGACGTTTCGGCGTCTGTAACGCCTTCCTCAGGCTGGAGCTCAATGAATTTCAATTTTTATCCCTCTGTTCTTAATAAAGTTTTTATCCCTTTTCTCTGTGTCCCGTGTGGTCTTTTATTCCCTTGCAGGCAGGCTTTTTAAGTGACATTTATTTATTTATTCATATCCTTTGTGGATTTTTAATTCTTTCCGGGTGCCATGAATTTAGGGGGTTAAGTAGGGTTAGGGTTAGGCGAGAAGAGAGGAGTGGTTATGTTTAGGGCAAGACCCCTGGGCCAGGGTCCTCTCCCTTCTGCCTACCCACCAAAAATTAAGTTATGAAATTTAAATTGTACCCAATTGGGGTTTGCTGTGTGGCCAACAGGCATCGTGGGGCCCCTTCGCTGAGGGGTACAGCCCCAAGCAGGAAGAACCGCCCCCCCACACACTGGCATCACGGATCCCTTCCAGAGACCAATTTCCAAGTCTAGGTCTCGCCAATAGGCATCACGGGTCTCCTTCCAGGACCAATTCCCAATCCTAGGTCTCACCAATGTGTGCATTGGGGGACTCCCCAACCAAGAGACCGACCCCTGAGAGACCAGGGTCCGACTTCCGTTACGTGGTCTCACCTGGTGGCTAGGAAAAGAAGGTAAAGGGCACCGCCCATCCCACGAGGCACAGGCGAGTTAGGATTTGAGAAAGGACTGGGGCCCCAGCAATGCTGGAGACCCACAAGTGCACGGTCCATCGTGGAACGGGGGATGGTGCCCCCACCAACATAATTTTTCAAAAAATTGCCCATCACGGGAGTTTAGTAGGCCATCAATCTTTTTGTTGAGCTCTTCTTCGCGACGTTTCGGCGTCTGTAACGCCTTCCTCAGGCTGGAGCTCAATGAATTTCAATTTTTATCCCTCTGTTCTTAATAAAGTTTTTATCCCTTTTCTCTGTGTCCCGTGTGGTCTTTTATTCCCTTGCAGGCAGGCTTTTTAAGTGACATTTATTTATTTATTCATATCCTTTGTGGATTTTTAATTCTTTCCGGGTGCCATGAATTTAGGGGGTTAAGTAGGGTTAGGGTTAGGCGAGAAGAGAGGAGTGGTTATGTTTAGGGCAAGACCCCTGGGCCAGGGTCCTCTCCCTTCTGCCTACCCACCAAAAATTAAGTTATGAAATTTAAATTGTACCCAATTGGGGTTTGCTGTGTGGCCAACAGGCATCGTGGGGCCCCTTCGCTGAGGGGTACAGCCCCAAGCAGGAAGAACCGCCCCCCCACACACTGGCATCACGGATCCCTTCCAGAGACCAATTTCCAAGTCTAGGTCTCGCCAATAGGCATCACGGGTCTCCTTCCAGGACCAATTCCCAATCCTAGGTCTCACCAATGTGTGCATTGGGGGACTCCCCAACCAAGAGACCGACCCCTGAGAGACCAGGGTCCGACTTCCGTTACGTGGTCTCACCTGGTGGCTAGGAAAAGAAGGTAAAGGGCACCGCCCATCCCACGAGGCACAGGCGAGTTAGGATTTGAGAAAGGACTGGGGCCCCAGCAATGCTGGAGACCCACAAGTGCACGGTCCATCGTGGAACGGGGGATGGTGCCCCCACCAACATAATTTTTCAAAAAATTGCCCATCACGGGAGTTTAGTAGGCCATCAATCTTTTTGTTGAGCTCTTCTTCGCGACGTTTCGGCGTCTGTAACGCCTTCCTCAGGCTGGAGCTCAATGAATTTCAATTTTTATCCCTCTGTTCTTAATAAAGTTTTTATCCCTTTTCTCTGTGTCCCGTGTGGTCTTTTATTCCCTTGCAGGCAGGCTTTTTAAGTGACATTTATTTATTTATTCATATCCTTTGTGGATTTTTAATTCTTTCCGGGTGCCATGAATTTAGGGGGTTAAGTAGGGTTAGGGTTAGGCGAGAAGAGAGGAGTGGTTATGTTTAGGGCAAGACCCCTGGGCCAGGGTCCTCTCCCTTCTGCCTACCCACCAAAAATTAAGTTATGAAATTTAAATTGTACCCAATTGGGGTTTGCTGTGTGGCCAACAGGCATCGTGGGGCCCCTTCGCTGAGGGGTACAGCCCCAAGCAGGAAGAACCGCCCCCCCACACACTGGCATCACGGATCCCTTCCAGAGACCAATTTCCAAGTCTAGGTCTCGCCAATAGGCATCACGGGTCTCCTTCCAGGACCAATTCCCAATCCTAGGTCTCACCAATGTGTGCATTGGGGGACTCCCCAACCAAGAGACCGACCCCTGAGAGACCAGGGTCCGACTTCCGTTACGTGGTCTCACCTGGTGGCTAGGAAAAGAAGGTAAAGGGCACCGCCCATCCCACGAGGCACAGGCGAGTTAGGATTTGAGAAAGGACTGGGGCCCCAGCAATGCTGGAGACCCACAAGTGCACGGTCCATCGTGGAACGGGGGATGGTGCCCCCACCAACATAATTTTTCAAAAAATTGCCCATCACGGGAGTTTAGTAGGCCATCAATCTTTTTGTTGAGCTCTTCTTCGCGACGTTTCGGCGTCTGTAACGCCTTCCTCAGGCTGGAGCTCAATGAATTTCAATTTTTATCCCTCTGTTCTTAATAAAGTTTTTATCCCTTTTCTCTGTGTCCCGTGTGGTCTTTTATTCCCTTGCAGGCAGGCTTTTTAAGTGACATTTATTTATTTATTCATATCCTTTGTGGATTTTTAATTCTTTCCGGGTGCCATGAATTTAGGGGGTTAAGTAGGGTTAGGGTTAGGCGAGAAGAGAGGAGTGGTTATGTTTAGGGCAAGACCCCTGGGCCAGGGTCCTCTCCCTTCTGCCTACCCACCAAAAATTAAGTTATGAAATTTAAATTGTACCCAATTGGGGTTTGCTGTGTGGCCAACAGGCATCGTGGGGCCCCTTCGCTGAGGGGTACAGCCCCAAGCAGGAAGAACCGCCCCCCCACACACTGGCATCACGGATCCCTTCCAGAGACCAATTTCCAAGTCTAGGTCTCGCCAATAGGCATCACGGGTCTCCTTCCAGGACCAATTCCCAATCCTAGGTCTCACCAATGTGTGCATTGGGGGACTCCCCAACCAAGAGACCGACCCCTGAGAGACCAGGGTCCGACTTCCGTTACGTGGTCTCACCTGGTGGCTAGGAAAAGAAGGTAAAGGGCACCGCCCATCCCACGAGGCACAGGCGAGTTAGGATTTGAGAAAGGACTGGGGCCCCAGCAATGCTGGAGACCCACAAGTGCACGGTCCATCGTGGAACGGGGGATGGTGCCCCCACCAACATAATTTTTCAAAAAATTGCCCATCACGGGAGTTTAGTAGGCCATCAATCTTTTTGTTGAGCTCTTCTTCGCGACGTTTCGGCGTCTGTAACGCCTTCCTCAGGCTGGAGCTCAATGAATTTCAATTTTTATCCCTCTGTTCTTAATAAAGTTTTTATCCCTTTTCTCTGTGTCCCGTGTGGTCTTTTATTCCCTTGCAGGCAGGCTTTTTAAGTGACATTTATTTATTTATTCATATCCTTTGTGGATTTTTAATTCTTTCCGGGTGCCATGAATTTAGGGGGTTAAGTAGGGTTAGGGTTAGGCGAGAAGAGAGGAGTGGTTATGTTTAGGGCAAGACCCCTGGGCCAGGGTCCTCTCCCTTCTGCCTACCCACCAAAAATTAAGTTATGAAATTTAAATTGTACCCAATTGGGGTTTGCTGTGTGGCCAACAGGCATCGTGGGGCCCCTTCGCTGAGGGGTACAGCCCCAAGCAGGAAGAACCGCCCCCCCACACACTGGCATCACGGATCCCTTCCAGAGACCAATTTCCAAGTCTAGGTCTCGCCAATAGGCATCACGGGTCTCCTTCCAGGACCAATTCCCAATCCTAGGTCTCACCAATGTGTGCATTGGGGGACTCCCCAACCAAGAGACCGACCCCTGAGAGACCAGGGTCCGACTTCCGTTACGTGGTCTCACCTGGTGGCTAGGAAAAGAAGGTAAAGGGCACCGCCCATCCCACGAGGCACAGGCGAGTTAGGATTTGAGAAAGGACTGGGGCCCCAGCAATGCTGGAGACCCACAAGTGCACGGTCCATCGTGGAACGGGGGATGGTGCCCCCACCAACATAATTTTTCAAAAAATTGCCCATCACGGGAGTTTAGTAGGCCATCAATCTTTTTGTTGAGCTCTTCTTCGCGACGTTTCGGCGTCTGTAACGCCTTCCTCAGGCTGGAGCTCAATGAATTTCAATTTTTATCCCTCTGTTCTTAATAAAGTTTTTATCCCTTTTCTCTGTGTCCCGTGTGGTCTTTTATTCCCTTGCAGGCAGGCTTTTTAAGTGACATTTATTTATTTATTCATATCCTTTGTGGATTTTTAATTCTTTCCGGGTGCCATGAATTTAGGGGGTTAAGTAGGGTTAGGGTTAGGCGAGAAGAGAGGAGTGGTTATGTTTAGGGCAAGACCCCTGGGCCAGGGTCCTCTCCCTTCTGCCTACCCACCAAAAATTAAGTTATGAAATTTAAATTGTACCCAATTGGGGTTTGCTGTGTGGCCAACAGGCATCGTGGGGCCCCTTCGCTGAGGGGTACAGCCCCAAGCAGGAAGAACCGCCCCCCCACACACTGGCATCACGGATCCCTTCCAGAGACCAATTTCCAAGTCTAGGTCTCGCCAATAGGCATCACGGGTCTCCTTCCAGGACCAATTCCCAATCCTAGGTCTCACCAATGTGTGCATTGGGGGACTCCCCAACCAAGAGACCGACCCCTGAGAGACCAGGGTCCGACTTCCGTTACGTGGTCTCACCTGGTGGCTAGGAAAAGAAGGTAAAGGGCACCGCCCATCCCACGAGGCACAGGCGAGTTAGGATTTGAGAAAGGACTGGGGCCCCAGCAATGCTGGAGACCCACAAGTGCACGGTCCATCGTGGAACGGGGGATGGTGCCCCCACCAACATAATTTTTCAAAAAATTGCCCATCACGGGAGTTTAGTAGGCCATCAATCTTTTTGTTGAGCTCTTCTTCGCGACGTTTCGGCGTCTGTAACGCCTTCCTCAGGCTGGAGCTCAATGAATTTCAATTTTTATCCCTCTGTTCTTAATAAAGTTTTTATCCCTTTTCTCTGTGTCCCGTGTGGTCTTTTATTCCCTTGCAGGCAGGCTTTTTAAGTGACATTTATTTATTTATTCATATCCTTTGTGGATTTTTAATTCTTTCCGGGTGCCATGAATTTAGGGGGTTAAGTAGGGTTAGGGTTAGGCGAGAAGAGAGGAGTGGTTATGTTTAGGGCAAGACCCCTGGGCCAGGGTCCTCTCCCTTCTGCCTACCCACCAAAAATTAAGTTATGAAATTTAAATTGTACCCAATTGGGGTTTGCTGTGTGGCCAACAGGCATCGTGGGGCCCCTTCGCTGAGGGGTACAGCCCCAAGCAGGAAGAACCGCCCCCCCACACACTGGCATCACGGATCCCTTCCAGAGACCAATTTCCAAGTCTAGGTCTCGCCAATAGGCATCACGGGTCTCCTTCCAGGACCAATTCCCAATCCTAGGTCTCACCAATGTGTGCATTGGGGGACTCCCCAACCAAGAGACCGACCCCTGAGAGACCAGGGTCCGACTTCCGTTACGTGGTCTCACCTGGTGGCTAGGAAAAGAAGGTAAAGGGCACCGCCCATCCCACGAGGCACAGGCGAGTTAGGATTTGAGAAAGGACTGGGGCCCCAGCAATGCTGGAGACCCACAAGTGCACGGTCCATCGTGGAACGGGGGATGGTGCCCCCACCAACATAATTTTTCAAAAAATTGCCCATCACGGGAGTTTAGTAGGCCATCAATCTTTTTGTTGAGCTCTTCTTCGCGACGTTTCGGCGTCTGTAACGCCTTCCTCAGGCTGGAGCTCAATGAATTTCAATTTTTATCCCTCTGTTCTTAATAAAGTTTTTATCCCTTTTCTCTGTGTCCCGTGTGGTCTTTTATTCCCTTGCAGGCAGGCTTTTTAAGTGACATTTATTTATTTATTCATATCCTTTGTGGATTTTTAATTCTTTCCGGGTGCCATGAATTTAGGGGGTTAAGTAGGGTTAGGGTTAGGCGAGAAGAGAGGAGTGGTTATGTTTAGGGCAAGACCCCTGGGCCAGGGTCCTCTCCCTTCTGCCTACCCACCAAAAATTAAGTTATGAAATTTAAATTGTACCCAATTGGGGTTTGCTGTGTGGCCAACAGGCATCGTGGGGCCCCTTCGCTGAGGGGTACAGCCCCAAGCAGGAAGAACCGCCCCCCCACACACTGGCATCACGGATCCCTTCCAGAGACCAATTTCCAAGTCTAGGTCTCGCCAATAGGCATCACGGGTCTCCTTCCAGGACCAATTCCCAATCCTAGGTCTCACCAATGTGTGCATTGGGGGACTCCCCAACCAAGAGACCGACCCCTGAGAGACCAGGGTCCGACTTCCGTTACGTGGTCTCACCTGGTGGCTAGGAAAAGAAGGTAAAGGGCACCGCCCATCCCACGAGGCACAGGCGAGTTAGGATTTGAGAAAGGACTGGGGCCCCAGCAATGCTGGAGACCCACAAGTGCACGGTCCATCGTGGAACGGGGGATGGTGCCCCCACCAACATAATTTTTCAAAAAATTGCCCATCACGGGAGTTTAGTAGGCCATCAATCTTTTTGTTGAGCTCTTCTTCGCGACGTTTCGGCGTCTGTAACGCCTTCCTCAGGCTGGAGCTCAATGAATTTCAATTTTTATCCCTCTGTTCTTAATAAAGTTTTTATCCCTTTTCTCTGTGTCCCGTGTGGTCTTTTATTCCCTTGCAGGCAGGCTTTTTAAGTGACATTTATTTATTTATTCATATCCTTTGTGGATTTTTAATTCTTTCCGGGTGCCATGAATTTAGGGGGTTAAGTAGGGTTAGGGTTAGGCGAGAAGAGAGGAGTGGTTATGTTTAGGGCAAGACCCCTGGGCCAGGGTCCTCTCCCTTCTGCCTACCCACCAAAAATTAAGTTATGAAATTTAAATTGTACCCAATTGGGGTTTGCTGTGTGGCCAACAGGCATCGTGGGGCCCCTTCGCTGAGGGGTACAGCCCCAAGCAGGAAGAACCGCCCCCCCACACACTGGCATCACGGATCCCTTCCAGAGACCAATTTCCAAGTCTAGGTCTCGCCAATAGGCATCACGGGTCTCCTTCCAGGACCAATTCCCAATCCTAGGTCTCACCAATGTGTGCATTGGGGGACTCCCCAACCAAGAGACCGACCCCTGAGAGACCAGGGTCCGACTTCCGTTACGTGGTCTCACCTGGTGGCTAGGAAAAGAAGGTAAAGGGCACCGCCCATCCCACGAGGCACAGGCGAGTTAGGATTTGAGAAAGGACTGGGGCCCCAGCAATGCTGGAGACCCACAAGTGCACGGTCCATCGTGGAACGGGGGATGGTGCCCCCACCAACATAATTTTTCAAAAAATTGCCCATCACGGGAGTTTAGTAGGCCATCAATCTTTTTGTTGAGCTCTTCTTCGCGACGTTTCGGCGTCTGTAACGCCTTCCTCAGGCTGGAGCTCAATGAATTTCAATTTTTATCCCTCTGTTCTTAATAAAGTTTTTATCCCTTTTCTCTGTGTCCCGTGTGGTCTTTTATTCCCTTGCAGGCAGGCTTTTTAAGTGACATTTATTTATTTATTCATATCCTTTGTGGATTTTTAATTCTTTCCGGGTGCCATGAATTTAGGGGGTTAAGTAGGGTTAGGGTTAGGCGAGAAGAGAGGAGTGGTTATGTTTAGGGCAAGACCCCTGGGCCAGGGTCCTCTCCCTTCTGCCTACCCACCAAAAATTAAGTTATGAAATTTAAATTGTACCCAATTGGGGTTTGCTGTGTGGCCAACAGGCATCGTGGGGCCCCTTCGCTGAGGGGTACAGCCCCAAGCAGGAAGAACCGCCCCCCCACACACTGGCATCACGGATCCCTTCCAGAGACCAATTTCCAAGTCTAGGTCTCGCCAATAGGCATCACGGGTCTCCTTCCAGGACCAATTCCCAATCCTAGGTCTCACCAATGTGTGCATTGGGGGACTCCCCAACCAAGAGACCGACCCCTGAGAGACCAGGGTCCGACTTCCGTTACGTGGTCTCACCTGGTGGCTAGGAAAAGAAGGTAAAGGGCACCGCCCATCCCACGAGGCACAGGCGAGTTAGGATTTGAGAAAGGACTGGGGCCCCAGCAATGCTGGAGACCCACAAGTGCACGGTCCATCGTGGAACGGGGGATGGTGCCCCCACCAACATAATTTTTCAAAAAATTGCCCATCACGGGAGTTTAGTAGGCCATCAATCTTTTTGTTGAGCTCTTCTTCGCGACGTTTCGGCGTCTGTAACGCCTTCCTCAGGCTGGAGCTCAATGAATTTCAATTTTTATCCCTCTGTTCTTAATAAAGTTTTTATCCCTTTTCTCTGTGTCCCGTGTGGTCTTTTATTCCCTTGCAGGCAGGCTTTTTAAGTGACATTTATTTATTTATTCATATCCTTTGTGGATTTTTAATTCTTTCCGGGTGCCATGAATTTAGGGGGTTAAGTAGGGTTAGGGTTAGGCGAGAAGAGAGGAGTGGTTATGTTTAGGGCAAGACCCCTGGGCCAGGGTCCTCTCCCTTCTGCCTACCCACCAAAAATTAAGTTATGAAATTTAAATTGTACCCAATTGGGGTTTGCTGTGTGGCCAACAGGCATCGTGGGGCCCCTTCGCTGAGGGGTACAGCCCCAAGCAGGAAGAACCGCCCCCCCACACACTGGCATCACGGATCCCTTCCAGAGACCAATTTCCAAGTCTAGGTCTCGCCAATAGGCATCACGGGTCTCCTTCCAGGACCAATTCCCAATCCTAGGTCTCACCAATGTGTGCATTGGGGGACTCCCCAACCAAGAGACCGACCCCTGAGAGACCAGGGTCCGACTTCCGTTACGTGGTCTCACCTGGTGGCTAGGAAAAGAAGGTAAAGGGCACCGCCCATCCCACGAGGCACAGGCGAGTTAGGATTTGAGAAAGGACTGGGGCCCCAGCAATGCTGGAGACCCACAAGTGCACGGTCCATCGTGGAACGGGGGATGGTGCCCCCACCAACATAATTTTTCAAAAAATTGCCCATCACGGGAGTTTAGTAGGCCATCAATCTTTTTGTTGAGCTCTTCTTCGCGACGTTTCGGCGTCTGTAACGCCTTCCTCAGGCTGGAGCTCAATGAATTTCAATTTTTATCCCTCTGTTCTTAATAAAGTTTTTATCCCTTTTCTCTGTGTCCCGTGTGGTCTTTTATTCCCTTGCAGGCAGGCTTTTTAAGTGACATTTATTTATTTATTCATATCCTTTGTGGATTTTTAATTCTTTCCGGGTGCCATGAATTTAGGGGGTTAAGTAGGGTTAGGGTTAGGCGAGAAGAGAGGAGTGGTTATGTTTAGGGCAAGACCCCTGGGCCAGGGTCCTCTCCCTTCTGCCTACCCACCAAAAATTAAGTTATGAAATTTAAATTGTACCCAATTGGGGTTTGCTGTGTGGCCAACAGGCATCGTGGGGCCCCTTCGCTGAGGGGTACAGCCCCAAGCAGGAAGAACCGCCCCCCCACACACTGGCATCACGGATCCCTTCCAGAGACCAATTTCCAAGTCTAGGTCTCGCCAATAGGCATCACGGGTCTCCTTCCAGGACCAATTCCCAATCCTAGGTCTCACCAATGTGTGCATTGGGGGACTCCCCAACCAAGAGACCGACCCCTGAGAGACCAGGGTCCGACTTCCGTTACGTGGTCTCACCTGGTGGCTAGGAAAAGAAGGTAAAGGGCACCGCCCATCCCACGAGGCACAGGCGAGTTAGGATTTGAGAAAGGACTGGGGCCCCAGCAATGCTGGAGACCCACAAGTGCACGGTCCATCGTGGAACGGGGGATGGTGCCCCCACCAACATAATTTTTCAAAAAATTGCCCATCACGGGAGTTTAGTAGGCCATCAATCTTTTTGTTGAGCTCTTCTTCGCGACGTTTCGGCGTCTGTAACGCCTTCCTCAGGCTGGAGCTCAATGAATTTCAATTTTTATCCCTCTGTTCTTAATAAAGTTTTTATCCCTTTTCTCTGTGTCCCGTGTGGTCTTTTATTCCCTTGCAGGCAGGCTTTTTAAGTGACATTTATTTATTTATTCATATCCTTTGTGGATTTTTAATTCTTTCCGGGTGCCATGAATTTAGGGGGTTAAGTAGGGTTAGGGTTAGGCGAGAAGAGAGGAGTGGTTATGTTTAGGGCAAGACCCCTGGGCCAGGGTCCTCTCCCTTCTGCCTACCCACCAAAAATTAAGTTATGAAATTTAAATTGTACCCAATTGGGGTTTGCTGTGTGGCCAACAGGCATCGTGGGGCCCCTTCGCTGAGGGGTACAGCCCCAAGCAGGAAGAACCGCCCCCCCACACACTGGCATCACGGATCCCTTCCAGAGACCAATTTCCAAGTCTAGGTCTCGCCAATAGGCATCACGGGTCTCCTTCCAGGACCAATTCCCAATCCTAGGTCTCACCAATGTGTGCATTGGGGGACTCCCCAACCAAGAGACCGACCCCTGAGAGACCAGGGTCCGACTTCCGTTACGTGGTCTCACCTGGTGGCTAGGAAAAGAAGGTAAAGGGCACCGCCCATCCCACGAGGCACAGGCGAGTTAGGATTTGAGAAAGGACTGGGGCCCCAGCAATGCTGGAGACCCACAAGTGCACGGTCCATCGTGGAACGGGGGATGGTGCCCCCACCAACATAATTTTTCAAAAAATTGCCCATCACGGGAGTTTAGTAGGCCATCAATCTTTTTGTTGAGCTCTTCTTCGCGACGTTTCGGCGTCTGTAACGCCTTCCTCAGGCTGGAGCTCAATGAATTTCAATTTTTATCCCTCTGTTCTTAATAAAGTTTTTATCCCTTTTCTCTGTGTCCCGTGTGGTCTTTTATTCCCTTGCAGGCAGGCTTTTTAAGTGACATTTATTTATTTATTCATATCCTTTGTGGATTTTTAATTCTTTCCGGGTGCCATGAATTTAGGGGGTTAAGTAGGGTTAGGGTTAGGCGAGAAGAGAGGAGTGGTTATGTTTAGGGCAAGACCCCTGGGCCAGGGTCCTCTCCCTTCTGCCTACCCACCAAAAATTAAGTTATGAAATTTAAATTGTACCCAATTGGGGTTTGCTGTGTGGCCAACAGGCATCGTGGGGCCCCTTCGCTGAGGGGTACAGCCCCAAGCAGGAAGAACCGCCCCCCCACACACTGGCATCACGGATCCCTTCCAGAGACCAATTTCCAAGTCTAGGTCTCGCCAATAGGCATCACGGGTCTCCTTCCAGGACCAATTCCCAATCCTAGGTCTCACCAATGTGTGCATTGGGGGACTCCCCAACCAAGAGACCGACCCCTGAGAGACCAGGGTCCGACTTCCGTTACGTGGTCTCACCTGGTGGCTAGGAAAAGAAGGTAAAGGGCACCGCCCATCCCACGAGGCACAGGCGAGTTAGGATTTGAGAAAGGACTGGGGCCCCAGCAATGCTGGAGACCCACAAGTGCACGGTCCATCGTGGAACGGGGGATGGTGCCCCCACCAACATAATTTTTCAAAAAATTGCCCATCACGGGAGTTTAGTAGGCCATCAATCTTTTTGTTGAGCTCTTCTTCGCGACGTTTCGGCGTCTGTAACGCCTTCCTCAGGCT
>NC_140575.1:33484004-33512805 GCF_057381845.1 Rhamphochromis longiceps | reverse complement strand
GGGCCAGTCTGAAGAAGGCTTACTCCAGCCGAAACGTCGCGACGGCCCATGGCCTTACCTGTAACCCAAGATATGGGCAATTTTTGGACCACCCGGGCAGGGTCTCCACCTCCCGGCAAGAACCCTCGGCCCCCACGATGGTCAGTGCCTGTCAGGCTCCTTGTGGGCCTGTTTTCCTCACACTCCTAACTCTGCCCGTGCCTCGTGGGGGTGGGAGATGCCCCTGCCTGCCTTAACCCTAACCCTAACCAGGGGGGGTTAAATTCAACTTGTAAATAGAACCTAAAAAGAGAAAAAAGAAAAAAAGAAACCATACTTACCTTAAAACCTAAAAAAGAGAAAAGAAAGAACATACTTACCTTAAAACCTAAATAAAAGGAACACTGAAGCACACTTACCTGCTGAGAACGCTGTGGGCCAGTCTGAAGAAGGCTTACTCCAGCCGAAACGTCGCGACGGCCCATGGCCTTACCTGTAACCCAAGATATGGGCAATTTTTGGACCACCCGGGCAGGGTCTCCACCTCCCGGCAAGAACCCTCGGCCCCCACGATGGTCAGTGCCTGTCAGGCTCCTTGTGGGCCTGTTTTCCTCACACTCCTAACTCTGCCCGTGCCTCGTGGGGGTGGGAGATGCCCCTGCCTGCCTTAACCCTAACCCTAACCAGGGGGGGGTTAAATTCAACTTGTAAATAGAACCTAAAAGAGAAAAAAGAAAAAAGAAACCATACTTACCTTAAAACCTAAAAAAGAGAAAAGAAAGAACATACTTACCTTAAAACCTAAATAAAAGGAACACTGAAGCACACTTACCTGCTGAGAACGCTGTGGGCCAGTCTGAAGAAGGCTTACTCCAGCCGAAACGTCGCGACGGCCCATGGCCTTACCTGTAACCCAAGATATGGGCAATTTTTGGACCACCCGGGCAGGGTCTCCACCTCCCGGCAAGAACCCTCGGCCCCCACGATGGTCAGTGCCTGTCAGGCTCCTTGTGGGCCTGTTTTCCTCACACTCCTAACTCTGCCCGTGCCTCGTGGGGGTGGGAGATGCCCCTGCCTGCCTTAACCCTAACCCTAACCAGGGGGGGGTTAAATTCAACTTGTAAATAGAACCTAAAAAGAGAAAAAAGAAAAAAAGAAACCATACTTACCTTAAAACCTAAAAAAGAGAAAAGAAAGAACATACTTACCTTAAAACCTAAATAAAAGGAACACTGAAGCACACTTACCTGCTGAGAACGCTGTGGGCCAGTCTGAAGAAGGCTTACTCCAGCCGAAACGTCGCGACGGCCCATGGCCTTACCTGTAACCCAAGATATGGGCAATTTTTGGACCACCCGGGCAGGGTCTCCACCTCCCGGCAAGAACCCTCGGCCCCCACGATGGTCAGTGCCTGTCAGGCTCCTTGTGGGCCTGTTTTCCTCACACTCCTAACTCTGCCCGTGCCTCGTGGGGGTGGGAGATGCCCCTGCCTGCCTTAACCCTAACCCTAACCAGGGGGGGGTTAAATTCAACTTGTAAATAGAACCTAAAAAGAGAAAAAAGAAAAAAAGAAACCATACTTACCTTAAAACCTAAAAAAGAGAAAAGAAAGAACATACTTACCTTAAAACCTAAATAAAAGGAACACTGAAGCACACTTACCTGCTGAGAACGCTGTGGGCCAGTCTGAAGAAGGCTTACTCCAGCCGAAACGTCGCGACGGCCCATGGCCTTACCTGTAACCCAAGATATGGGCAATTTTTGGACCACCCGGGCAGGGTCTCCACCTCCCGGCAAGAACCCTCGGCCCCCACGATGGTCAGTGCCTGTCAGGCTCCTTGTGGGCCTGTTTTCCTCACACTCCTAACTCTGCCCGTGCCTCGTGGGGGTGGGAGATGCCCCTGCCTGCCTTAACCCTAACCCTAACCAGGGGGGGGTTAAATTCAACTTGTAAATAGAACCTAAAAAGAGAAAAAAGAAAAAAAGAAACCATACTTACCTTAAAACCTAAAAAAGAGAAAAGAAAGAACATACTTACCTTAAAACCTAAATAAAAGGAACACTGAAGCACACTTACCTGCTGAGAACGCTGTGGGCCAGTCTGAAGAAGGCTTACTCCAGCCGAAACGTCGCGACGGCCCATGGCCTTACCTGTAACCCAAGATATGGGCAATTTTTGGACCACCCGGGCAGGGTCTCCACCTCCCGGCAAGAACCCTCGGCCCCCACGATGGTCAGTGCCTGTCAGGCTCCTTGTGGGCCTGTTTTCCTCACACTCCTAACTCTGCCCGTGCCTCGTGGGGGTGGGAGATGCCCCTGCCTGCCTTAACCCTAACCCTAACCAGGGGGGGGTTAAATTCAACTTGTAAATAGAACCTAAAAAGAGAAAAAAGAAAAAAAGAAACCATACTTACCTTAAAACCTAAAAAAGAGAAAAGAAAGAACATACTTACCTTAAAACCTAAATAAAAGGAACACTGAAGCACACTTACCTGCTGAGAACGCTGTGGGCCAGTCTGAAGAAGGCTTACTCCAGCCGAAACGTCGCGACGGCCCATGGCCTTACCTGTAACCCAAGATATGGGCAATTTTTGGACCACCCGGGCAGGGTCTCCACCTCCCGGCAAGAACCCTCGGCCCCCACGATGGTCAGTGCCTGTCAGGCTCCTTGTGGGCCTGTTTTCCTCACACTCCTAACTCTGCCCGTGCCTCGTGGGGGTGGGAGATGCCCCTGCCTGCCTTAACCCTAACCCTAACCAGGGGGGGGTTAAATTCAACTTGTAAATAGAACCTAAAAAGAGAAAAAAGAAAAAAAGAAACCATACTTACCTTAAAACCTAAAAAAGAGAAAAGAAAGAACATACTTACCTTAAAACCTAAATAAAAGGAACACTGAAGCACACTTACCTGCTGAGAACGCTGTGGGCCAGTCTGAAGAAGGCTTACTCCAGCCGAAACGTCGCGACGGCCCATGGCCTTACCTGTAACCCAAGATATGGGCAATTTTTGGACCACCCGGGCAGGGTCTCCACCTCCCGGCAAGAACCCTCGGCCCCCACGATGGTCAGTGCCTGTCAGGCTCCTTGTGGGCCTGTTTTCCTCACACTCCTAACTCTGCCCGTGCCTCGTGGGGGTGGGAGATGCCCCTGCCTGCCTTAACCCTAACCCTAACCAGGGGGGGGTTAAATTCAACTTGTAAATAGAACCTAAAAAGAGAAAAAAGAAAAAAAGAAACCATACTTACCTTAAAACCTAAAAAAGAGAAAAGAAAGAACATACTTACCTTAAAACCTAAATAAAAGGAACACTGAAGCACACTTACCTGCTGAGAACGCTGTGGGCCAGTCTGAAGAAGGCTTACTCCAGCCGAAACGTCGCGACGGCCCATGGCCTTACCTGTAACCCAAGATATGGGCAATTTTTGGACCACCCGGGCAGGGTCTCCACCTCCCGGCAAGAACCCTCGGCCCCCACGATGGTCAGTGCCTGTCAGGCTCCTTGTGGGCCTGTTTTCCTCACACTCCTAACTCTGCCCGTGCCTCGTGGGGGTGGGAGATGCCCCTGCCTGCCTTAACCCTAACCCTAACCAGGGGGGGGTTAAATTCAACTTGTAAATAGAACCTAAAAAGAGAAAAAGAAAAAAAGAAACCATACTTACCTTAAAACCTAAAAAAGAGAAAAGAAAGAACATACTTACCTTAAAACCTAAATAAAAGGAACACTGAAGCACACTTACCTGCTGAGAACGCTGTGGGCCAGTCTGAAGAAGGCTTACTCCAGCCGAAACGTCGCGACGGCCCATGGCCTTACCTGTAACCCAAGATATGGGCAATTTTTGGACCACCCGGGCAGGGTCTCCACCTCCCGGCAAGAACCCTCGGCCCCCACGATGGTCAGTGCCTGTCAGGCTCCTTGTGGGCCTGTTTTCCTCACACTCCTAACTCTGCCCGTGCCTCGTGGGGGTGGGAGATGCCCCTGCCTGCCTTAACCCTAACCCTAACCAGGGGGGGGTTAAATTCAACTTGTAAATAGAACCTAAAAAGAGAAAAAAGAAAAAAAGAAACCATACTTACCTTAAAACCTAAAAAAGAGAAAAGAAAGAACATACTTACCTTAAAACCTAAATAAAAGGAACACTGAAGCACACTTACCTGCTGAGAACGCTGTGGGCCAGTCTGAAGAAGGCTTACTCCAGCCGAAACGTCGCGACGGCCCATGGCCTTACCTGTAACCCAAGATATGGGCAATTTTTGGACCACCCGGGCAGGGTCTCCACCTCCCGGCAAGAACCCTCGGCCCCCACGATGGTCAGTGCCTGTCAGGCTCCTTGTGGGCCTGTTTTCCTCACACTCCTAACTCTGCCCGTGCCTCGTGGGGGTGGGAGATGCCCCTGCCTGCCTTAACCCTAACCCTAACCAGGGGGGGGTTAAATTCAACTTGTAAATAGAACCTAAAAAGAGAAAAAAGAAAAAAAGAAACCATACTTACCTTAAAACCTAAAAAAGAGAAAAGAAAGAACATACTTACCTTAAAACCTAAATAAAAGGAACACTGAAGCACACTTACCTGCTGAGAACGCTGTGGGCCAGTCTGAAGAAGGCTTACTCCAGCCGAAACGTCGCGACGGCCCATGGCCTTACCTGTAACCCAAGATATGGGCAATTTTTGGACCACCCGGGCAGGGTCTCCACCTCCCGGCAAGAACCCTCGGCCCCCACGATGGTCAGTGCCTGTCAGGCTCCTTGTGGGCCTGTTTTCCTCACACTCCTAACTCTGCCCGTGCCTCGTGGGGGTGGGAGATGCCCCTGCCTGCCTTAACCCTAACCCTAACCAGGGGGGGGTTAAATTCAACTTGTAAATAGAACCTAAAAAGAGAAAAAAGAAAAAAAGAAACCATACTTACCTTAAAACCTAAAAAAGAGAAAAGAAAGAACATACTTACCTTAAAACCTAAATAAAAGGAACACTGAAGCACACTTACCTGCTGAGAACGCTGTGGGCCAGTCTGAAGAAGGCTTACTCCAGCCGAAACGTCGCGACGGCCCATGGCCTTACCTGTAACCCAAGATATGGGCAATTTTTGGACCACCCGGGCAGGGTCTCCACCTCCCGGCAAGAACCCTCGGCCCCCACGATGGTCAGTGCCTGTCAGGCTCCTTGTGGGCCTGTTTTCCTCACACTCCTAACTCTGCCCGTGCCTCGTGGGGGTGGGAGATGCCCCTGCCTGCCTTAACCCTAACCCTAACCAGGGGGGGGTTAAATTCAACTTGTAAATAGAACCTAAAAAGAGAAAAAAGAAAAAAAGAAACCATACTTACCTTAAAACCTAAAAAAGAGAAAAGAAAGAACATACTTACCTTAAAACCTAAATAAAAGGAACACTGAAGCACACTTACCTGCTGAGAACGCTGTGGGCCAGTCTGAAGAAGGCTTACTCCAGCCGAAACGTCGCGACGGCCCATGGCCTTACCTGTAACCCAAGATATGGGCAATTTTTGGACCACCCGGGCAGGGTCTCCACCTCCCGGCAAGAACCCTCGGCCCCCACGATGGTCAGTGCCTGTCAGGCTCCTTGTGGGCCTGTTTTCCTCACACTCCTAACTCTGCCCGTGCCTCGTGGGGGTGGGAGATGCCCCTGCCTGCCTTAACCCTAACCCTAACCAGGGGGGGGTTAAATTCAACTTGTAAATAGAACCTAAAAAGAGAAAAAAGAAAAAAAGAAACCATACTTACCTTAAAACCTAAAAAAGAGAAAAGAAAGAACATACTTACCTTAAAACCTAAATAAAAGGAACACTGAAGCACACTTACCTGCTGAGAACGCTGTGGGCCAGTCTGAAGAAGGCTTACTCCAGCCGAAACGTCGCGACGGCCCATGGCCTTACCTGTAACCCAAGATATGGGCAATTTTTGGACCACCCGGGCAGGGTCTCCACCTCCCGGCAAGAACCCTCGGCCCCCACGATGGTCAGTGCCTGTCAGGCTCCTTGTGGGCCTGTTTTCCTCACACTCCTAACTCTGCCCGTGCCTCGTGGGGGTGGGAGATGCCCCTGCCTGCCTTAACCCTAACCCTAACCAGGGGGGGGTTAAATTCAACTTGTAAATAGAACCTAAAAAGAGAAAAAAGAAAAAAAGAAACCATACTTACCTTAAAACCTAAAAAAGAGAAAAGAAAGAACATACTTACCTTAAAACCTAAATAAAAGGAACACTGAAGCACACTTACCTGCTGAGAACGCTGTGGGCCAGTCTGAAGAAGGCTTACTCCAGCCGAAACGTCGCGACGGCCCATGGCCTTACCTGTAACCCAAGATATGGGCAATTTTTGGACCACCCGGGCAGGGTCTCCACCTCCCGGCAAGAACCCTCGGCCCCCACGATGGTCAGTGCCTGTCAGGCTCCTTGTGGGCCTGTTTTCCTCACACTCCTAACTCTGCCCGTGCCTCGTGGGGGTGGGAGATGCCCCTGCCTGCCTTAACCCTAACCCTAACCAGGGGGGGGTTAAATTCAACTTGTAAATAGAACCTAAAAAGAGAAAAAAGAAAAAAAGAAACCATACTTACCTTAAAACCTAAAAAAGAGAAAAGAAAGAACATACTTACCTTAAAACCTAAATAAAAGGAACACTGAAGCACACTTACCTGCTGAGAACGCTGTGGGCCAGTCTGAAGAAGGCTTACTCCAGCCGAAACGTCGCGACGGCCCATGGCCTTACCTGTAACCCAAGATATGGGCAATTTTTGGACCACCCGGGCAGGGTCTCCACCTCCCGGCAAGAACCCTCGGCCCCCACGATGGTCAGTGCCTGTCAGGCTCCTTGTGGGCCTGTTTTCCTCACACTCCTAACTCTGCCCGTGCCTCGTGGGGGTGGGAGATGCCCCTGCCTGCCTTAACCCTAACCCTAACCAGGGGGGGGTTAAATTCAACTTGTAAATAGAACCTAAAAAGAGAAAAAAGAAAAAAAGAAACCATACTTACCTTAAAACCTAAAAAAGAGAAAAGAAAGAACATACTTACCTTAAAACCTAAATAAAAGGAACACTGAAGCACACTTACCTGCTGAGAACGCTGTGGGCCAGTCTGAAGAAGGCTTACTCCAGCCGAAACGTCGCGACGGCCCATGGCCTTACCTGTAACCCAAGATATGGGCAATTTTTGGACCACCCGGGCAGGGTCTCCACCTCCCGGCAAGAACCCTCGGCCCCCACGATGGTCAGTGCCTGTCAGGCTCCTTGTGGGCCTGTTTTCCTCACACTCCTAACTCTGCCCGTGCCTCGTGGGGGTGGGAGATGCCCCTGCCTGCCTTAACCCTAACCCTAACCAGGGGGGGGTTAAATTCAACTTGTAAATAGAACCTAAAAAGAGAAAAAAGAAAAAAAGAAACCATACTTACCTTAAAACCTAAAAAAGAGAAAAGAAAGAACATACTTACCTTAAAACCTAAATAAAAGGAACACTGAAGCACACTTACCTGCTGAGAACGCTGTGGGCCAGTCTGAAGAAGGCTTACTCCAGCCGAAACGTCGCGACGGCCCATGGCCTTACCTGTAACCCAAGATATGGGCAATTTTTGGACCACCCGGGCAGGGTCTCCACCTCCCGGCAAGAACCCTCGGCCCCCACGATGGTCAGTGCCTGTCAGGCTCCTTGTGGGCCTGTTTTCCTCACACTCCTAACTCTGCCCGTGCCTCGTGGGGGTGGGAGATGCCCCTGCCTGCCTTAACCCTAACCCTAACCAGGGGGGGGTTAAATTCAACTTGTAAATAGAACCTAAAAAGAGAAAAAAGAAAAAAAGAAACCATACTTACCTTAAAACCTAAAAAAGAGAAAAGAAAGAACATACTTACCTTAAAACCTAAATAAAAGGAACACTGAAGCACACTTACCTGCTGAGAACGCTGTGGGCCAGTCTGAAGAAGGCTTACTCCAGCCGAAACGTCGCGACGGCCCATGGCCTTACCTGTAACCCAAGATATGGGCAATTTTTGGACCACCCGGGCAGGGTCTCCACCTCCCGGCAAGAACCCTCGGCCCCCACGATGGTCAGTGCCTGTCAGGCTCCTTGTGGGCCTGTTTTCCTCACACTCCTAACTCTGCCCGTGCCTCGTGGGGGTGGGAGATGCCCCTGCCTGCCTTAACCCTAACCCTAACCAGGGGGGGGTTAAATTCAACTTGTAAATAGAACCTAAAAAGAGAAAAAAGAAAAAAAGAAACCATACTTACCTTAAAACCTAAAAAAGAGAAAAGAAAGAACATACTTACCTTAAAACCTAAATAAAAGGAACACTGAAGCACACTTACCTGCTGAGAACGCTGTGGGCCAGTCTGAAGAAGGCTTACTCCAGCCGAAACGTCGCGACGGCCCATGGCCTTACCTGTAACCCAAGATATGGGCAATTTTTGGACCACCCGGGCAGGGTCTCCACCTCCCGGCAAGAACCCTCGGCCCCCACGATGGTCAGTGCCTGTCAGGCTCCTTGTGGGCCTGTTTTCCTCACACTCCTAACTCTGCCCGTGCCTCGTGGGGGTGGGAGATGCCCCTGCCTGCCTTAACCCTAACCCTAACCAGGGGGGGGTTAAATTCAACTTGTAAATAGAACCTAAAAAGAGAAAAAAGAAAAAAAGAAACCATACTTACCTTAAAACCTAAAAAAGAGAAAAGAAAGAACATACTTACCTTAAAACCTAAATAAAAGGAACACTGAAGCACACTTACCTGCTGAGAACGCTGTGGGCCAGTCTGAAGAAGGCTTACTCCAGCCGAAACGTCGCGACGGCCCATGGCCTTACCTGTAACCCAAGATATGGGCAATTTTTGGACCACCCGGGCAGGGTCTCCACCTCCCGGCAAGAACCCTCGGCCCCCACGATGGTCAGTGCCTGTCAGGCTCCTTGTGGGCCTGTTTTCCTCACACTCCTAACTCTGCCCGTGCCTCGTGGGGGTGGGAGATGCCCCTGCCTGCCTTAACCCTAACCCTAACCAGGGGGGGGTTAAATTCAACTTGTAAATAGAACCTAAAAAGAGAAAAAAGAAAAAAAGAAACCATACTTACCTTAAAACCTAAAAAAGAGAAAAGAAAGAACATACTTACCTTAAAACCTAAATAAAAGGAACACTGAAGCACACTTACCTGCTGAGAACGCTGTGGGCCAGTCTGAAGAAGGCTTACTCCAGCCGAAACGTCGCGACGGCCCATGGCCTTACCTGTAACCCAAGATATGGGCAATTTTTGGACCACCCGGGCAGGGTCTCCACCTCCCGGCAAGAACCCTCGGCCCCCACGATGGTCAGTGCCTGTCAGGCTCCTTGTGGGCCTGTTTTCCTCACACTCCTAACTCTGCCCGTGCCTCGTGGGGGTGGGAGATGCCCCTGCCTGCCTTAACCCTAACCCTAACCAGGGGGGGGTTAAATTCAACTTGTAAATAGAACCTAAAAAGAGAAAAAAGAAAAAAAGAAACCATACTTACCTTAAAACCTAAAAAAGAGAAAAGAAAGAACATACTTACCTTAAAACCTAAATAAAAGGAACACTGAAGCACACTTACCTGCTGAGAACGCTGTGGGCCAGTCTGAAGAAGGCTTACTCCAGCCGAAACGTCGCGACGGCCCATGGCCTTACCTGTAACCCAAGATATGGGCAATTTTTGGACCACCCGGGCAGGGTCTCCACCTCCCGGCAAGAACCCTCGGCCCCCACGATGGTCAGTGCCTGTCAGGCTCCTTGTGGGCCTGTTTTCCTCACACTCCTAACTCTGCCCGTGCCTCGTGGGGGTGGGAGATGCCCCTGCCTGCCTTAACCCTAACCCTAACCAGGGGGGGGTTAAATTCAACTTGTAAATAGAACCTAAAAAGAGAAAAAAGAAAAAAAGAAACCATACTTACCTTAAAACCTAAAAAAGAGAAAAGAAAGAACATACTTACCTTAAAACCTAAATAAAAGGAACACTGAAGCACACTTACCTGCTGAGAACGCTGTGGGCCAGTCTGAAGAAGGCTTACTCCAGCCGAAACGTCGCGACGGCCCATGGCCTTACCTGTAACCCAAGATATGGGCAATTTTTGGACCACCCGGGCAGGGTCTCCACCTCCCGGCAAGAACCCTCGGCCCCCACGATGGTCAGTGCCTGTCAGGCTCCTTGTGGGCCTGTTTTCCTCACACTCCTAACTCTGCCCGTGCCTCGTGGGGGTGGGAGATGCCCCTGCCTGCCTTAACCCTAACCCTAACCAGGGGGGGGTTAAATTCAACTTGTAAATAGAACCTAAAAAGAGAAAAAAGAAAAAAAGAAACCATACTTACCTTAAAACCTAAAAAAGAGAAAAGAAAGAACATACTTACCTTAAAACCTAAATAAAAGGAACACTGAAGCACACTTACCTGCTGAGAACGCTGTGGGCCAGTCTGAAGAAGGCTTACTCCAGCCGAAACGTCGCGACGGCCCATGGCCTTACCTGTAACCCAAGATATGGGCAATTTTTGGACCACCCGGGCAGGGTCTCCACCTCCCGGCAAGAACCCTCGGCCCCCACGATGGTCAGTGCCTGTCAGGCTCCTTGTGGGCCTGTTTTCCTCACACTCCTAACTCTGCCCGTGCCTCGTGGGGGTGGGAGATGCCCCTGCCTGCCTTAACCCTAACCCTAACCAGGGGGGGGTTAAATTCAACTTGTAAATAGAACCTAAAAAGAGAAAAAAGAAAAAAAGAAACCATACTTACCTTAAAACCTAAAAAAGAGAAAAGAAAGAACATACTTACCTTAAAACCTAAATAAAAGGAACACTGAAGCACACTTACCTGCTGAGAACGCTGTGGGCCAGTCTGAAGAAGGCTTACTCCAGCCGAAACGTCGCGACGGCCCATGGCCTTACCTGTAACCCAAGATATGGGCAATTTTTGGACCACCCGGGCAGGGTCTCCACCTCCCGGCAAGAACCCTCGGCCCCCACGATGGTCAGTGCCTGTCAGGCTCCTTGTGGGCCTGTTTTCCTCACACTCCTAACTCTGCCCGTGCCTCGTGGGGGTGGGAGATGCCCCTGCCTGCCTTAACCCTAACCCTAACCAGGGGGGGGTTAAATTCAACTTGTAAATAGAACCTAAAAAGAGAAAAAAGAAAAAAAGAAACCATACTTACCTTAAAACCTAAAAAAGAGAAAAGAAAGAACATACTTACCTTAAAACCTAAATAAAAGGAACACTGAAGCACACTTACCTGCTGAGAACGCTGTGGGCCAGTCTGAAGAAGGCTTACTCCAGCCGAAACGTCGCGACGGCCCATGGCCTTACCTGTAACCCAAGATATGGGCAATTTTTGGACCACCCGGGCAGGGTCTCCACCTCCCGGCAAGAACCCTCGGCCCCCACGATGGTCAGTGCCTGTCAGGCTCCTTGTGGGCCTGTTTTCCTCACACTCCTAACTCTGCCCGTGCCTCGTGGGGGTGGGAGATGCCCCTGCCTGCCTTAACCCTAACCCTAACCAGGGGGGGGTTAAATTCAACTTGTAAATAGAACCTAAAAAGAGAAAAAAGAAAAAAAGAAACCATACTTACCTTAAAACCTAAAAAAGAGAAAAGAAAGAACATACTTACCTTAAAACCTAAATAAAAGGAACACTGAAGCACACTTACCTGCTGAGAACGCTGTGGGCCAGTCTGAAGAAGGCTTACTCCAGCCGAAACGTCGCGACGGCCCATGGCCTTACCTGTAACCCAAGATATGGGCAATTTTTGGACCACCCGGGCAGGGTCTCCACCTCCCGGCAAGAACCCTCGGCCCCCACGATGGTCAGTGCCTGTCAGGCTCCTTGTGGGCCTGTTTTCCTCACACTCCTAACTCTGCCCGTGCCTCGTGGGGGTGGGAGATGCCCCTGCCTGCCTTAACCCTAACCCTAACCAGGGGGGGGTTAAATTCAACTTGTAAATAGAACCTAAAAAGAGAAAAAAGAAAAAAAGAAACCATACTTACCTTAAAACCTAAAAAAGAGAAAAGAAAGAACATACTTACCTTAAAACCTAAATAAAAGGAACACTGAAGCACACTTACCTGCTGAGAACGCTGTGGGCCAGTCTGAAGAAGGCTTACTCCAGCCGAAACGTCGCGACGGCCCATGGCCTTACCTGTAACCCAAGATATGGGCAATTTTTGGACCACCCGGGCAGGGTCTCCACCTCCCGGCAAGAACCCTCGGCCCCCACGATGGTCAGTGCCTGTCAGGCTCCTTGTGGGCCTGTTTTCCTCACACTCCTAACTCTGCCCGTGCCTCGTGGGGGTGGGAGATGCCCCTGCCTGCCTTAACCCTAACCCTAACCAGGGGGGGGTTAAATTCAACTTGTAAATAGAACCTAAAAAGAGAAAAAAGAAAAAAAGAAACCATACTTACCTTAAAACCTAAAAAAGAGAAAAGAAAGAACATACTTACCTTAAAACCTAAATAAAAGGAACACTGAAGCACACTTACCTGCTGAGAACGCTGTGGGCCAGTCTGAAGAAGGCTTACTCCAGCCGAAACGTCGCGACGGCCCATGGCCTTACCTGTAACCCAAGATATGGGCAATTTTTGGACCACCCGGGCAGGGTCTCCACCTCCCGGCAAGAACCCTCGGCCCCCACGATGGTCAGTGCCTGTCAGGCTCCTTGTGGGCCTGTTTTCCTCACACTCCTAACTCTGCCCGTGCCTCGTGGGGGTGGGAGATGCCCCTGCCTGCCTTAACCCTAACCCTAACCAGGGGGGGGTTAAATTCAACTTGTAAATAGAACCTAAAAAGAGAAAAAAGAAAAAAAGAAACCATACTTACCTTAAAACCTAAAAAAGAGAAAAGAAAGAACATACTTACCTTAAAACCTAAATAAAAGGAACACTGAAGCACACTTACCTGCTGAGAACGCTGTGGGCCAGTCTGAAGAAGGCTTACTCCAGCCGAAACGTCGCGACGGCCCATGGCCTTACCTGTAACCCAAGATATGGGCAATTTTTGGACCACCCGGGCAGGGTCTCCACCTCCCGGCAAGAACCCTCGGCCCCCACGATGGTCAGTGCCTGTCAGGCTCCTTGTGGGCCTGTTTTCCTCACACTCCTAACTCTGCCCGTGCCTCGTGGGGGTGGGAGATGCCCCTGCCTGCCTTAACCCTAACCCTAACCAGGGGGGGGTTAAATTCAACTTGTAAATAGAACCTAAAAAGAGAAAAAAGAAAAAAAGAAACCATACTTACCTTAAAACCTAAAAAAGAGAAAAGAAAGAACATACTTACCTTAAAACCTAAATAAAAGGAACACTGAAGCACACTTACCTGCTGAGAACGCTGTGGGCCAGTCTGAAGAAGGCTTACTCCAGCCGAAACGTCGCGACGGCCCATGGCCTTACCTGTAACCCAAGATATGGGCAATTTTTGGACCACCCGGGCAGGGTCTCCACCTCCCGGCAAGAACCCTCGGCCCCCACGATGGTCAGTGCCTGTCAGGCTCCTTGTGGGCCTGTTTTCCTCACACTCCTAACTCTGCCCGTGCCTCGTGGGGGTGGGAGATGCCCCTGCCTGCCTTAACCCTAACCCTAACCAGGGGGGGGTTAAATTCAACTTGTAAATAGAACCTAAAAAGAGAAAAAAGAAAAAAAGAAACCATACTTACCTTAAAACCTAAAAAAGAGAAAAGAAAGAACATACTTACCTTAAAACCTAAATAAAAGGAACACTGAAGCACACTTACCTGCTGAGAACGCTGTGGGCCAGTCTGAAGAAGGCTTACTCCAGCCGAAACGTCGCGACGGCCCATGGCCTTACCTGTAACCCAAGATATGGGCAATTTTTGGACCACCCGGGCAGGGTCTCCACCTCCCGGCAAGAACCCTCGGCCCCCACGATGGTCAGTGCCTGTCAGGCTCCTTGTGGGCCTGTTTTCCTCACACTCCTAACTCTGCCCGTGCCTCGTGGGGGTGGGAGATGCCCCTGCCTGCCTTAACCCTAACCCTAACCAGGGGGGGGTTAAATTCAACTTGTAAATAGAACCTAAAAAGAGAAAAAAGAAAAAAAGAAACCATACTTACCTTAAAACCTAAAAAAGAGAAAAGAAAGAACATACTTACCTTAAAACCTAAATAAAAGGAACACTGAAGCACACTTACCTGCTGAGAACGCTGTGGGCCAGTCTGAAGAAGGCTTACTCCAGCCGAAACGTCGCGACGGCCCATGGCCTTACCTGTAACCCAAGATATGGGCAATTTTTGGACCACCCGGGCAGGGTCTCCACCTCCCGGCAAGAACCCTCGGCCCCCACGATGGTCAGTGCCTGTCAGGCTCCTTGTGGGCCTGTTTTCCTCACACTCCTAACTCTGCCCGTGCCTCGTGGGGGTGGGAGATGCCCCTGCCTGCCTTAACCCTAACCCTAACCAGGGGGGGGTTAAATTCAACTTGTAAATAGAACCTAAAAAGAGAAAAAAGAAAAAAAGAAACCATACTTACCTTAAAACCTAAAAAAGAGAAAAGAAAGAACATACTTACCTTAAAACCTAAATAAAAGGAACACTGAAGCACACTTACCTGCTGAGAACGCTGTGGGCCAGTCTGAAGAAGGCTTACTCCAGCCGAAACGTCGCGACGGCCCATGGCCTTACCTGTAACCCAAGATATGGGCAATTTTTGGACCACCCGGGCAGGGTCTCCACCTCCCGGCAAGAACCCTCGGCCCCCACGATGGTCAGTGCCTGTCAGGCTCCTTGTGGGCCTGTTTTCCTCACACTCCTAACTCTGCCCGTGCCTCGTGGGGGTGGGAGATGCCCCTGCCTGCCTTAACCCTAACCCTAACCAGGGGGGGGTTAAATTCAACTTGTAAATAGAACCTAAAAAGAGAAAAAAGAAAAAAAGAAACCATACTTACCTTAAAACCTAAAAAAGAGAAAAGAAAGAACATACTTACCTTAAAACCTAAATAAAAGGAACACTGAAGCACACTTACCTGCTGAGAACGCTGTGGGCCAGTCTGAAGAAGGCTTACTCCAGCCGAAACGTCGCGACGGCCCATGGCCTTACCTGTAACCCAAGATATGGGCAATTTTTGGACCACCCGGGCAGGGTCTCCACCTCCCGGCAAGAACCCTCGGCCCCCACGATGGTCAGTGCCTGTCAGGCTCCTTGTGGGCCTGTTTTCCTCACACTCCTAACTCTGCCCGTGCCTCGTGGGGGTGGGAGATGCCCCTGCCTGCCTTAACCCTAACCCTAACCAGGGGGGGGTTAAATTCAACTTGTAAATAGAACCTAAAAAGAGAAAAAAGAAAAAAAGAAACCATACTTACCTTAAAACCTAAAAAAGAGAAAAGAAAGAACATACTTACCTTAAAACCTAAATAAAAGGAACACTGAAGCACACTTACCTGCTGAGAACGCTGTGGGCCAGTCTGAAGAAGGCTTACTCCAGCCGAAACGTCGCGACGGCCCATGGCCTTACCTGTAACCCAAGATATGGGCAATTTTTGGACCACCCGGGCAGGGTCTCCACCTCCCGGCAAGAACCCTCGGCCCCCACGATGGTCAGTGCCTGTCAGGCTCCTTGTGGGCCTGTTTTCCTCACACTCCTAACTCTGCCCGTGCCTCGTGGGGGTGGGAGATGCCCCTGCCTGCCTTAACCCTAACCCTAACCAGGGGGGGGTTAAATTCAACTTGTAAATAGAACCTAAAAAGAGAAAAAAGAAAAAAAGAAACCATACTTACCTTAAAACCTAAAAAAGAGAAAAGAAAGAACATACTTACCTTAAAACCTAAATAAAAGGAACACTGAAGCACACTTACCTGCTGAGAACGCTGTGGGCCAGTCTGAAGAAGGCTTACTCCAGCCGAAACGTCGCGACGGCCCATGGCCTTACCTGTAACCCAAGATATGGGCAATTTTTGGACCACCCGGGCAGGGTCTCCACCTCCCGGCAAGAACCCTCGGCCCCCACGATGGTCAGTGCCTGTCAGGCTCCTTGTGGGCCTGTTTTCCTCACACTCCTAACTCTGCCCGTGCCTCGTGGGGGTGGGAGATGCCCCTGCCTGCCTTAACCCTAACCCTAACCAGGGGGGGGTTAAATTCAACTTGTAAATAGAACCTAAAAAGAGAAAAAAGAAAAAAAGAAACCATACTTACCTTAAAACCTAAAAAAGAGAAAAGAAAGAACATACTTACCTTAAAACCTAAATAAAAGGAACACTGAAGCACACTTACCTGCTGAGAACGCTGTGGGCCAGTCTGAAGAAGGCTTACTCCAGCCGAAACGTCGCGACGGCCCATGGCCTTACCTGTAACCCAAGATATGGGCAATTTTTGGACCACCCGGGCAGGGTCTCCACCTCCCGGCAAGAACCCTCGGCCCCCACGATGGTCAGTGCCTGTCAGGCTCCTTGTGGGCCTGTTTTCCTCACACTCCTAACTCTGCCCGTGCCTCGTGGGGGTGGGAGATGCCCCTGCCTGCCTTAACCCTAACCCTAACCAGGGGGGGGTTAAATTCAACTTGTAAATAGAACCTAAAAAGAGAAAAAAGAAAAAAAGAAACCATACTTACCTTAAAACCTAAAAAAGAGAAAAGAAAGAACATACTTACCTTAAAACCTAAATAAAAGGAACACTGAAGCACACTTACCTGCTGAGAACGCTGTGGGCCAGTCTGAAGAAGGCTTACTCCAGCCGAAACGTCGCGACGGCCCATGGCCTTACCTGTAACCCAAGATATGGGCAATTTTTGGACCACCCGGGCAGGGTCTCCACCTCCCGGCAAGAACCCTCGGCCCCCACGATGGTCAGTGCCTGTCAGGCTCCTTGTGGGCCTGTTTTCCTCACACTCCTAACTCTGCCCGTGCCTCGTGGGGGTGGGAGATGCCCCTGCCTGCCTTAACCCTAACCCTAACCAGGGGGGGGTTAAATTCAACTTGTAAATAGAACCTAAAAAGAGAAAAAAGAAAAAAAGAAACCATACTTACCTTAAAACCTAAAAAAGAGAAAAGAAAGAACATACTTACCTTAAAACCTAAATAAAAGGAACACTGAAGCACACTTACCTGCTGAGAACGCTGTGGGCCAGTCTGAAGAAGGCTTACTCCAGCCGAAACGTCGCGACGGCCCATGGCCTTACCTGTAACCCAAGATATGGGCAATTTTTGGACCACCCGGGCAGGGTCTCCACCTCCCGGCAAGAACCCTCGGCCCCCACGATGGTCAGTGCCTGTCAGGCTCCTTGTGGGCCTGTTTTCCTCACACTCCTAACTCTGCCCGTGCCTCGTGGGGGTGGGAGATGCCCCTGCCTGCCTTAACCCTAACCCTAACCAGGGGGGGGTTAAATTCAACTTGTAAATAGAACCTAAAAAGAGAAAAAAGAAAAAAAGAAACCATACTTACCTTAAAACCTAAAAAAGAGAAAAGAAAGAACATACTTACCTTAAAACCTAAATAAAAGGAACACTGAAGCACACTTACCTGCTGAGAACGCTGTGGGCCAGTCTGAAGAAGGCTTACTCCAGCCGAAACGTCGCGACGGCCCATGGCCTTACCTGTAACCCAAGATATGGGCAATTTTTGGACCACCCGGGCAGGGTCTCCACCTCCCGGCAAGAACCCTCGGCCCCCACGATGGTCAGTGCCTGTCAGGCTCCTTGTGGGCCTGTTTTCCTCACACTCCTAACTCTGCCCGTGCCTCGTGGGGGTGGGAGATGCCCCTGCCTGCCTTAACCCTAACCCTAACCAGGGGGGGGTTAAATTCAACTTGTAAATAGAACCTAAAAAGAGAAAAAAGAAAAAAAGAAACCATACTTACCTTAAAACCTAAAAAAGAGAAAAGAAAGAACATACTTACCTTAAAACCTAAATAAAAGGAACACTGAAGCACACTTACCTGCTGAGAACGCTGTGGGCCAGTCTGAAGAAGGCTTACTCCAGCCGAAACGTCGCGACGGCCCATGGCCTTACCTGTAACCCAAGATATGGGCAATTTTTGGACCACCCGGGCAGGGTCTCCACCTCCCGGCAAGAACCCTCGGCCCCCACGATGGTCAGTGCCTGTCAGGCTCCTTGTGGGCCTGTTTTCCTCACACTCCTAACTCTGCCCGTGCCTCGTGGGGGTGGGAGATGCCCCTGCCTGCCTTAACCCTAACCCTAACCAGGGGGGGGTTAAATTCAACTTGTAAATAGAACCTAAAAAGAGAAAAAAGAAAAAAAGAAACCATACTTACCTTAAAACCTAAAAAAGAGAAAAGAAAGAACATACTTACCTTAAAACCTAAATAAAAGGAACACTGAAGCACACTTACCTGCTGAGAACGCTGTGGGCCAGTCTGAAGAAGGCTTACTCCAGCCGAAACGTCGCGACGGCCCATGGCCTTACCTGTAACCCAAGATATGGGCAATTTTTGGACCACCCGGGCAGGGTCTCCACCTCCCGGCAAGAACCCTCGGCCCCCACGATGGTCAGTGCCTGTCAGGCTCCTTGTGGGCCTGTTTTCCTCACACTCCTAACTCTGCCCGTGCCTCGTGGGGGTGGGAGATGCCCCTGCCTGCCTTAACCCTAACCCTAACCAGGGGGGGGTTAAATTCAACTTGTAAATAGAACCTAAAAAGAGAAAAAAGAAAAAAAGAAACCATACTTACCTTAAAACCTAAAAAAGAGAAAAGAAAGAACATACTTACCTTAAAACCTAAATAAAAGGAACACTGAAGCACACTTACCTGCTGAGAACGCTGTGGGCCAGTCTGAAGAAGGCTTACTCCAGCCGAAACGTCGCGACGGCCCATGGCCTTACCTGTAACCCAAGATATGGGCAATTTTTGGACCACCCGGGCAGGGTCTCCACCTCCCGGCAAGAACCCTCGGCCCCCACGATGGTCAGTGCCTGTCAGGCTCCTTGTGGGCCTGTTTTCCTCACACTCCTAACTCTGCCCGTGCCTCGTGGGGGTGGGAGATGCCCCTGCCTGCCTTAACCCTAACCCTAACCAGGGGGGGGTTAAATTCAACTTGTAAATAGAACCTAAAAAGAGAAAAAAGAAAAAAAGAAGCCATACTTACCTTAAAACCTAAAAAAGAGAAAAGAAAGAACATACTTACCTTAAAACCTAAATAAAAGGAACACTGAAGCACACTTACCTGCTGAGAACGCTGTGGGCCAGTCTGAAGAAGGCTTACTCCAGCCGAAACGTCGCGACGGCCCATGGCCTTACCTGTAACCCAAGATATGGGCAATTTTTGGACCACCCGGGCAGGGTCTCCACCTCCCGGCAAGAACCCTCGGCCCCCACGATGGTCAGTGCCTGTCAGGCTCCTTGTGGGCCTGTTTTCCTCACACTCCTAACTCTGCCCGTGCCTCGTGGGGGTGGGAGATGCCCCTGCCTGCCTTAACCCTAACCCTAACCAGGGGGGGGTTAAATTCAACTTGTAAATAGAACCTAAAAAGAGAAAAAAGAAAAAAAGAAACCATACTTACCTTAAAACCTAAAAAAGAGAAAAGAAAGAACATACTTACCTTAAAACCTAAATAAAAGGAACACTGAAGCACACTTACCTGCTGAGAACGCTGTGGGCCAGTCTGAAGAAGGCTTACTCCAGCCGAAACGTCGCGACGGCCCATGGCCTTACCTGTAACCCAAGATATGGGCAATTTTTGGACCACCCGGGCAGGGTCTCCACCTCCCGGCAAGAACCCTCGGCCCCCACGATGGTCAGTGCCTGTCAGGCTCCTTGTGGGCCTGTTTTCCTCACACTCCTAACTCTGCCCGTGCCTCGTGGGGGTGGGAGATGCCCCTGCCTGCCTTAACCCTAACCCTAACCAGGGGGGGGTTAAATTCAACTTGTAAATAGAACCTAAAAAGAGAAAAAAGAAAAAAAGAAACCATACTTACCTTAAAACCTAAAAAAGAGAAAAGAAAGAACATACTTACCTTAAAACCTAAATAAAAGGAACACTGAAGCACACTTACCTGCTGAGAACGCTGTGGGCCAGTCTGAAGAAGGCTTACTCCAGCCGAAACGTCGCGACGGCCCATGGCCTTACCTGTAACCCAAGATATGGGCAATTTTTGGACCACCCGGGCAGGGTCTCCACCTCCCGGCAAGAACCCTCGGCCCCCACGATGGTCAGTGCCTGTCAGGCTCCTTGTGGGCCTGTTTTCCTCACACTCCTAACTCTGCCCGTGCCTCGTGGGGGTGGGAGATGCCCCTGCCTGCCTTAACCCTAACCCTAACCAGGGGGGGGTTAAATTCAACTTGTAAATAGAACCTAAAAAGAGAAAAAAGAAAAAAAGAAACCATACTTACCTTAAAACCTAAAAAAGAGAAAAGAAAGAACATACTTACCTTAAAACCTAAATAAAAGGAACACTGAAGCACACTTACCTGCTGAGAACGCTGTGGGCCAGTCTGAAGAAGGCTTACTCCAGCCGAAACGTCGCGACGGCCCATGGCCTTACCTGTAACCCAAGATATGGGCAATTTTTGGACCACCCGGGCAGGGTCTCCACCTCCCGGCAAGAACCCTCGGCCCCCACGATGGTCAGTGCCTGTCAGGCTCCTTGTGGGCCTGTTTTCCTCACACTCCTAACTCTGCCCGTGCCTCGTGGGGGTGGGAGATGCCCCTGCCTGCCTTAACCCTAACCCTAACCAGGGGGGGGTTAAATTCAACTTGTAAATAGAACCTAAAAAGAGAAAAAAGAAAAAAAGAAACCATACTTACCTTAAAACCTAAAAAAGAGAAAAGAAAGAACATACTTACCTTAAAACCTAAATAAAAGGAACACTGAAGCACACTTACCTGCTGAGAACGCTGTGGGCCAGTCTGAAGAAGGCTTACTCCAGCCGAAACGTCGCGACGGCCCATGGCCTTACCTGTAACCCAAGATATGGGCAATTTTTGGACCACCCGGGCAGGGTCTCCACCTCCCGGCAAGAACCCTCGGCCCCCACGATGGTCAGTGCCTGTCAGGCTCCTTGTGGGCCTGTTTTCCTCACACTCCTAACTCTGCCCGTGCCTCGTGGGGGTGGGAGATGCCCCTGCCTGCCTTAACCCTAACCCTAACCAGGGGGGGGTTAAATTCAACTTGTAAATAGAACCTAAAAAGAGAAAAAAGAAAAAAAGAAACCATACTTACCTTAAAACCTAAAAAAGAGAAAAGAAAGAACATACTTACCTTAAAACCTAAATAAAAGGAACACTGAAGCACACTTACCTGCTGAGAACGCTGTGGGCCAGTCTGAAGAAGGCTTACTCCAGCCGAAACGTCGCGACGGCCCATGGCCTTACCTGTAACCCAAGATATGGGCAATTTTTGGACCACCCGGGCAGGGTCTCCACCTCCCGGCAAGAACCCTCGGCCCCCACGATGGTCAGTGCCTGTCAGGCTCCTTGTGGGCCTGTTTTCCTCACACTCCTAACTCTGCCCGTGCCTCGTGGGGGTGGGAGATGCCCCTGCCTGCCTTAACCCTAACCCTAACCAGGGGGGGGTTAAATTCAACTTGTAAATAGAACCTAAAAAGAGAAAAAAGAAAAAAAGAAACCATACTTACCTTAAAACCTAAAAAAGAGAAAAGAAAGAACATACTTACCTTAAAACCTAAATAAAAGGAACACTGAAGCACACTTACCTGCTGAGAACGCTGTGGGCCAGTCTGAAGAAGGCTTACTCCAGCCGAAACGTCGCGACGGCCCATGGCCTTACCTGTAACCCAAGATATGGGCAATTTTTGGACCACCCGGGCAGGGTCTCCACCTCCCGGCAAGAACCCTCGGCCCCCACGATGGTCAGTGCCTGTCAGGCTCCTTGTGGGCCTGTTTTCCTCACACTCCTAACTCTGCCCGTGCCTCGTGGGGGTGGGAGATGCCCCTGCCTGCCTTAACCCTAACCCTAACCAGGGGGGGGTTAAATTCAACTTGTAAATAGAACCTAAAAAGAGAAAAAAGAAAAAAAGAAACCATACTTACCTTAAAACCTAAAAAAGAGAAAAGAAAGAACATACTTACCTTAAAACCTAAATAAAAGGAACACTGAAGCACACTTACCTGCTGAGAACGCTGTGGGCCAGTCTGAAGAAGGCTTACTCCAGCCGAAACGTCGCGACGGCCCATGGCCTTACCTGTAACCCAAGATATGGGCAATTTTTGGACCACCCGGGCAGGGTCTCCACCTCCCGGCAAGAACCCTCGGCCCCCACGATGGTCAGTGCCTGTCAGGCTCCTTGTGGGCCTGTTTTCCTCACACTCCTAACTCTGCCCGTGCCTCGTGGGGGTGGGAGATGCCCCTGCCTGCCTTAACCCTAACCCTAACCAGGGGGGGGTTAAATTCAACTTGTAAATAGAACCTAAAAAGAGAAAAAAGAAAAAAAGAAACCATACTTACCTTAAAACCTAAAAAAGAGAAAAGAAAGAACATACTTACCTTAAAACCTAAATAAAAGGAACACTGAAGCACACTTACCTGCTGAGAACGCTGTGGGCCAGTCTGAAGAAGGCTTACTCCAGCCGAAACGTCGCGACGGCCCATGGCCTTACCTGTAACCCAAGATATGGGCAATTTTTGGACCACCCGGGCAGGGTCTCCACCTCCCGGCAAGAACCCTCGGCCCCCACGATGGTCAGTGCCTGTCAGGCTCCTTGTGGGCCTGTTTTCCTCACACTCCTAACTCTGCCCGTGCCTCGTGGGGGTGGGAGATGCCCCTGCCTGCCTTAACCCTAACCCTAACCAGGGGGGGGTTAAATTCAACTTGTAAATAGAACCTAAAAAGAGAAAAAAGAAAAAAAGAAACCATACTTACCTTAAAACCTAAAAAAGAGAAAAGAAAGAACATACTTACCTTAAAACCTAAATAAAAGGAACACTGAAGCACACTTACCTGCTGAGAACGCTGTGGGCCAGTCTGAAGAAGGCTTACTCCAGCCGAAACGTCGCGACGGCCCATGGCCTTACCTGTAACCCAAGATATGGGCAATTTTTGGACCACCCGGGCAGGGTCTCCACCTCCCGGCAAGAACCCTCGGCCCCCACGATGGTCAGTGCCTGTCAGGCTCCTTGTGGGCCTGTTTTCCTCACACTCCTAACTCTGCCCGTGCCTCGTGGGGGTGGGAGATGCCCCTGCCTGCCTTAACCCTAACCCTAACCAGGGGGGGGTTAAATTCAACTTGTAAATAGAACCTAAAAAGAGAAAAAAGAAAAAAAGAAACCATACTTACCTTAAAACCTAAAAAAGAGAAAAGAAAGAACATACTTACCTTAAAACCTAAATAAAAGGAACACTGAAGCACACTTACCTGCTGAGAACGCTGTGGGCCAGTCTGAAGAAGGCTTACTCCAGCCGAAACGTCGCGACGGCCCATGGCCTTACCTGTAACCCAAGATATGGGCAATTTTTGGACCACCCGGGCAGGGTCTCCACCTCCCGGCAAGAACCCTCGGCCCCCACGATGGTCAGTGCCTGTCAGGCTCCTTGTGGGCCTGTTTTCCTCACACTCCTAACTCTGCCCGTGCCTCGTGGGGGTGGGAGATGCCCCTGCCTGCCTTAACCCTAACCCTAACCAGGGGGGGGTTAAATTCAACTTGTAAATAGAACCTAAAAAGAGAAAAAAGAAAAAAAGAAACCATACTTACCTTAAAACCTAAAAAAGAGAAAAGAAAGAACATACTTACCTTAAAACCTAAATAAAAGGAACACTGAAGCACACTTACCTGCTGAGAACGCTGTGGGCCAGTCTGAAGAAGGCTTACTCCAGCCGAAACGTCGCGACGGCCCATGGCCTTACCTGTAACCCAAGATATGGGCAATTTTTGGACCACCCGGGCAGGGTCTCCACCTCCCGGCAAGAACCCTCGGCCCCCACGATGGTCAGTGCCTGTCAGGCTCCTTGTGGGCCTGTTTTCCTCACACTCCTAACTCTGCCCGTGCCTCGTGGGGGTGGGAGATGCCCCTGCCTGCCTTAACCCTAACCCTAACCAGGGGGGGGTTAAATTCAACTTGTAAATAGAACCTAAAAAGAGAAAAAAGAAAAAAAGAAACCATACTTACCTTAAAACCTAAAAAAGAGAAAAGAAAGAACATACTTACCTTAAAACCTAAATAAAAGGAACACTGAAGCACACTTACCTGCTGAGAACGCTGTGGGCCAGTCTGAAGAAGGCTTACTCCAGCCGAAACGTCGCGACGGCCCATGGCCTTACCTGTAACCCAAGATATGGGCAATTTTTGGACCACCCGGGCAGGGTCTCCACCTCCCGGCAAGAACCCTCGGCCCCCACGATGGTCAGTGCCTGTCAGGCTCCTTGTGGGCCTGTTTTCCTCACACTCCTAACTCTGCCCGTGCCTCGTGGGGGTGGGAGATGCCCCTGCCTGCCTTAACCCTAACCCTAACCAGGGGGGGGTTAAATTCAACTTGTAAATAGAACCTAAAAAGAGAAAAAAGAAAAAAAGAAACCATACTTACCTTAAAACCTAAAAAAGAGAAAAGAAAGAACATACTTACCTTAAAACCTAAATAAAAGGAACACTGAAGCACACTTACCTGCTGAGAACGCTGTGGGCCAGTCTGAAGAAGGCTTACTCCAGCCGAAACGTCGCGACGGCCCATGGCCTTACCTGTAACCCAAGATATGGGCAATTTTTGGACCACCCGGGCAGGGTCTCCACCTCCCGGCAAGAACCCTCGGCCCCCACGATGGTCAGTGCCTGTCAGGCTCCTTGTGGGCCTGTTTTCCTCACACTCCTAACTCTGCCCGTGCCTCGTGGGGGTGGGAGATGCCCCTGCCTGCCTTAACCCTAACCCTAACCAGGGGGGGGTTAAATTCAACTTGTAAATAGAACCTAAAAAGAGAAAAAAGAAAAAAAGAAACCATACTTACCTTAAAACCTAAAAAAGAGAAAAGAAAGAACATACTTACCTTAAAACCTAAATAAAAGGAACACTGAAGCACACTTACCTGCTGAGAACGCTGTGGGCCAGTCTGAAGAAGGCTTACTCCAGCCGAAACGTCGCGACGGCCCATGGCCTTACCTGTAACCCAAGATATGGGCAATTTTTGGACCACCCGGGCAGGGTCTCCACCTCCCGGCAAGAACCCTCGGCCCCCACGATGGTCAGTGCCTGTCAGGCTCCTTGTGGGCCTGTTTTCCTCACACTCCTAACTCTGCCCGTGCCTCGTGGGGGTGGGAGATGCCCCTGCCTGCCTTAACCCTAACCCTAACCAGGGGGGGGTTAAATTCAACTTGTAAATAGAACCTAAAAAGAGAAAAAAGAAAAAAAGAAACCATACTTACCTTAAAACCTAAAAAAGAGAAAAGAAAGAACATACTTACCTTAAAACCTAAATAAAAGGAACACTGAAGCACACTTACCTGCTGAGAACGCTGTGGGCCAGTCTGAAGAAGGCTTACTCCAGCCGAAACGTCGCGACGGCCCATGGCCTTACCTGTAACCCAAGATATGGGCAATTTTTGGACCACCCGGGCAGGGTCTCCACCTCCCGGCAAGAACCCTCGGCCCCCACGATGGTCAGTGCCTGTCAGGCTCCTTGTGGGCCTGTTTTCCTCACACTCCTAACTCTGCCCGTGCCTCGTGGGGGTGGGAGATGCCCCTGCCTGCCTTAACCCTAACCCTAACCAGGGGGGGGTTAAATTCAACTTGTAAATAGAACCTAAAAAGAGAAAAAAGAAAAAAAGAAACCATACTTACCTTAAAACCTAAAAAAGAGAAAAGAAAGAACATACTTACCTTAAAACCTAAATAAAAGGAACACTGAAGCACACTTACCTGCTGAGAACGCTGTGGGCCAGTCTGAAGAAGGCTTACTCCAGCCGAAACGTCGCGACGGCCCATGGCCTTACCTGTAACCCAAGATATGGGCAATTTTTGGACCACCCGGGCAGGGTCTCCACCTCCCGGCAAGAACCCTCGGCCCCCACGATGGTCAGTGCCTGTCAGGCTCCTTGTGGGCCTGTTTTCCTCACACTCCTAACTCTGCCCGTGCCTCGTGGGGGTGGGAGATGCCCCTGCCTGCCTTAACCCTAACCCTAACCAGGGGGGGGTTAAATTCAACTTGTAAATAGAACCTAAAAAGAGAAAAAAGAAAAAAAGAAACCATACTTACCTTAAAACCTAAAAAAGAGAAAAGAAAGAACATACTTACCTTAAAACCTAAATAAAAGGAACACTGAAGCACACTTACCTGCTGAGAACGCTGTGGGCCAGTCTGAAGAAGGCTTACTCCAGCCGAAACGTCGCGACGGCCCATGGCCTTACCTGTAACCCAAGATATGGGCAATTTTTGGACCACCCGGGCAGGGTCTCCACCTCCCGGCAAGAACCCTCGGCCCCCACGATGGTCAGTGCCTGTCAGGCTCCTTGTGGGCCTGTTTTCCTCACACTCCTAACTCTGCCCGTGCCTCGTGGGGGTGGGAGATGCCCCTGCCTGCCTTAACCCTAACCCTAACCAGGGGGGGGTTAAATTCAACTTGTAAATAGAACCTAAAAAGAGAAAAAAGAAAAAAAGAAACCATACTTACCTTAAAACCTAAAAAAGAGAAAAGAAAGAACATACTTACCTTAAAACCTAAATAAAAGGAACACTGAAGCACACTTACCTGCTGAGAACGCTGTGGGCCAGTCTGAAGAAGGCTTACTCCAGCCGAAACGTCGCGACGGCCCATGGCCTTACCTGTAACCCAAGATATGGGCAATTTTTGGACCACCCGGGCAGGGTCTCCACCTCCCGGCAAGAACCCTCGGCCCCCACGATGGTCAGTGCCTGTCAGGCTCCTTGTGGGCCTGTTTTCCTCACACTCCTAACTCTGCCCGTGCCTCGTGGGGGTGGGAGATGCCCCTGCCTGCCTTAACCCTAACCCTAACCAGGGGGGGGTTAAATTCAACTTGTAAATAGAACCTAAAAAGAGAAAAAAGAAAAAAAGAAACCATACTTACCTTAAAACCTAAAAAAGAGAAAAGAAAGAACATACTTACCTTAAAACCTAAATAAAAGGAACACTGAAGCACACTTACCTGCTGAGAACGCTGTGGGCCAGTCTGAAGAAGGCTTACTCCAGCCGAAACGTCGCGACGGCCCATGGCCTTACCTGTAACCCAAGATATGGGCAATTTTTGGACCACCCGGGCAGGGTCTCCACCTCCCGGCAAGAACCCTCGGCCCCCACGATGGTCAGTGCCTGTCAGGCTCCTTGTGGGCCTGTTTTCCTCACACTCCTAACTCTGCCCGTGCCTCGTGGGGGTGGGAGATGCCCCTGCCTGCCTTAACCCTAACCCTAACCAGGGGGGGGTTAAATTCAACTTGTAAATAGAACCTAAAAAGAGAAAAAAGAAAAAAAGAAACCATACTTACCTTAAAACCTAAAAAAGAGAAAAGAAAGAACATACTTACCTTAAAACCTAAATAAAAGGAACACTGAAGCACACTTACCTGCTGAGAACGCTGTGGGCCAGTCTGAAGAAGGCTTACTCCAGCCGAAACGTCGCGACGGCCCATGGCCTTACCTGTAACCCAAGATATGGGCAATTTTTGGACCACCCGGGCAGGGTCTCCACCTCCCGGCAAGAACCCTCGGCCCCCACGATGGTCAGTGCCTGTCAGGCTCCTTGTGGGCCTGTTTTCCTCACACTCCTAACTCTGCCCGTGCCTCGTGGGGGTGGGAGATGCCCCTGCCTGCCTTAACCCTAACCCTAACCAGGGGGGGGTTAAATTCAACTTGTAAATAGAACCTAAAAAGAGAAAAAAGAAAAAAAGAAACCATACTTACCTTAAAACCTAAAAAAGAGAAAAGAAAGAACATACTTACCTTAAAACCTAAATAAAAGGAACACTGAAGCACACTTACCTGCTGAGAACGCTGTGGGCCAGTCTGAAGAAGGCTTACTCCAGCCGAAACGTCGCGACGGCCCATGGCCTTACCTGTAACCCAAGATATGGGCAATTTTTGGACCACCCGGGCAGGGTCTCCACCTCCCGGCAAGAACCCTCGGCCCCCACGATGGTCAGTGCCTGTCAGGCTCCTTGTGGGCCTGTTTTCCTCACACTCCTAACTCTGCCCGTGCCTCGTGGGGGTGGGAGATGCCCCTGCCTGCCTTAACCCTAACCCTAACCAGGGGGGGGTTAAATTCAACTTGTAAATAGAACCTAAAAAGAGAAAAAAGAAAAAAAGAAACCATACTTACCTTAAAACCTAAAAAAGAGAAAAGAAAGAACATACTTACCTTAAAACCTAAATAAAAGGAACACTGAAGCACACTTACCTGCTGAGAACGCTGTGGGCCAGTCTGAAGAAGGCTTACTCCAGCCGAAACGTCGCGACGGCCCATGGCCTTACCTGTAACCCAAGATATGGGCAATTTTTGGACCACCCGGGCAGGGTCTCCACCTCCCGGCAAGAACCCTCGGCCCCCACGATGGTCAGTGCCTGTCAGGCTCCTTGTGGGCCTGTTTTCCTCACACTCCTAACTCTGCCCGTGCCTCGTGGGGGTGGGAGATGCCCCTGCCTGCCTTAACCCTAACCCTAACCAGGGGGGGGTTAAATTCAACTTGTAAATAGAACCTAAAAAGAGAAAAAAGAAAAAAAGAAACCATACTTACCTTAAAACCTAAAAAAGAGAAAAGAAAGAACATACTTACCTTAAAACCTAAATAAAAGGAACACTGAAGCACACTTACCTGCTGAGAACGCTGTGGGCCAGTCTGAAGAAGGCTTACTCCAGCCGAAACGTCGCGACGGCCCATGGCCTTACCTGTAACCCAAGATATGGGCAATTTTTGGACCACCCGGGCAGGGTCTCCACCTCCCGGCAAGAACCCTCGGCCCCCACGATGGTCAGTGCCTGTCAGGCTCCTTGTGGGCCT